>NW_027152389.1:0-287185 GCF_040937935.1 Hyperolius riggenbachi
GCATAGACAGCACAACTCACAAGAGCTGCACATTGTTTATATAGCACACGTTAAGCAAATAGCATAATGTGCATTATACAAGCAACATAGTATGTGTTCTGATGTGATTTGAGAAAGGACGGTTTGTCCGAAACGTTGTGCGTCTGTAGACCCAGCACAAACTGATGTACTGATTTTAATGTTTTGCCCATGCTTTAAAGAGCTATAAATAAAAGGAATTTTAGACGGAGTGGATCTTTCTAGAATTAATGAAAATGGCAATCAGAAACTTAAAGGGGAACTGAAGAGAGAGGTATATGGAGGCTGTCATGTTTATTTCCTTTTAGACAATACCAGTTGCCTGGCAGCCCTGCTGATCCTCTGCCTCTAATAATATTAGCCATAGCCCCTGAACAAGCATGCAGCAGATCAGGTGTTTCAGTGGTTCAGACTTATAAGTCTGATCTGACAAGACTAGCTGCATGCTTGTTTCTGGTTTTAATCAGATACTACTGCAGAGAAATAGACCAGCAGCGCCACCAGGTAACTGGTATTGATTAAAAGGAAATAAACATGACAGCCTCCATATACCTCTCTCTTCAGTTCCCCTTTAAAAGGTAGATTAAATTGGAATATGGCAGTCCTATCTCTCTCTCTCTATCTATATATATATATATCTCTACAGGGCTGGTACTAAGAACAATGGGGCCCCCGGGCAAGATTAACCCTGGGGCCCCCCCAGTAGACACCCCCAATCAAAAATCGTCAGTAGAGACCCTTTGTTGCAGCCAAATTTCCACCCAAGGACCCTGAGGCAGGGGCTGACACCATCTAACTCAGCTAAAGACTCTGCAGGGGCATCGGGGAACAACAGTTAAGTTGGGGGGAGACACCTTGGGGGCCCCTACAGGCTCTATGTCCTAGGGCAATTGCCCCCTTTGACTCTATGGTAGCGCCGGCCCTGTCTATCTATCTATCTATCTATCTCTCTCTCTCTCTCTCTCTCTCTCTCTCTCTATCTCTCTCTCTCTCTCTCTCTCTCTCTCTCTCTCTCTCTCTCTCTCTCTCTCTCTCTCTCTCTCTCTCTCTCTCTCTCTCTCTCTCTCTCTCTCTCTCTCTCTCTCTCTCTCTCTCTCTCTCTCTCTCTCTCTCTCTCTCTATATATATATATATATATATATATATATATATATATATATACAGTGAGTTGCAAAAGTATGCAAGTAACATGAATCAATTTTGTTGGAATTCTATGTGAAAGACCAACACAAAGTGGTGTACACATGAGAAGTGGAACGAAAATCATACATGATTCCAAACATTTTTTACAAATAAATAACTGCAAAGTGGTGTGTGCATAATTATTCGGCCCCCTTTGATCTGAGTGCAGTCAGTTGCCTATAGACATTGCCTGATGAGTGCTAATGACTAAATAGAGTGCACCTGTGTGTAATCTAATGTCAGTACAAATACAGCTGCTCTGTGACGGCCTCAGAGGTTGTCTAAGAGAATCTTGGGAGCAACAACACCGTGAAGTCCAAAGAACACACAAGACTGGTCAGGGATCACGTTATTGAGAAATTTAAAGCAGGCTTAGGCTACAAAAAGATTTCCAAAGCCTTGAACGTCCCATGGAGCACTGTTCAAGCGATCATTCAGAAATGGAAGGAGTACGGCACAACTGTAAACCTACCAAGACAAGGCCATCCACCTAAACTCACAGGCCGAACAAAGCGAGTGCTGATCAGAAATGCAGTCAAGAGGCCCATGGTGACTCTGGACGAGCTGCAGAGATCTACAGCTCAGGTGGGAGACTCTGTCCATAGGACAACTATTAGTCATGCACTGTACAAAGTTGCCCTTTATGGAAGAGTGGCAAGAAGAAAGGCATTGTTAACAGAAAGCATAAGAAGTCCCGTTTGCAGTTTGCCACAAGCCATGTGGGGGACCCAGCAACCATGTGGAAGAAGGTGCTCTGGTCAGATGAGACCAAAATGGAACTTTTTGGCCAAAATGCAAAACTCTATGTGTGGCAGAAAACTAACACTGCACATCACTCTGAACACACCATCCCCACTGTCAAATATGGTGGTGGCAGCATCATGCTCGGGGGGGGTGCATCTCTTCAGCAGGGACAGGGAAGCTGGTCAGAGTTGATGGGAAGATGGATGGAGCCAAATACAGGGCAAACTTGGAAGAAAACCTCTTGGAGACTGCAAAAGACTTGAGACTGGGGCGGAGGTTCACCTTCGAGCAGTACAATGACCCTAAACATAAAGCCAGGGCAACAATGGAATGGTTTAAAACAAAACATGTCTATGTGTTAGAATGGCCCAGTCAAAGTCCAGATCTAAATCCAATTGAGAATCTGTGGCAAGATCTAAAAACTGCTGTTCACAAACGCTGTCCATCTAATCTGACTGAGCTGGAGCTGTTTTGCAAAGAAGAATGGGCAAGGATTTCAGTCTCTAGATGTGCAAAGCTGGTAGAGACATACCCTAAAAGACTGGCAGCTGTAATTGCAGCAAAAGGTGGTTCTACAAAGTATTGACTCAGGGGGCCGAATAATTACGCACACCCCACTTTGCAGTTAATTTGTAAAAAATGTTTGGAATGATGTATGATTTTCGATCCACTTCTCACATGTACACCACTTTGTATTGGTCTTTCACGTGGAAATCCAATAAAATATATGCATGTTTGTGGCAGTAATGTGACAAAATGTGGAAAACTTCAAGGGGGCCGAATACTTTTGCAACCCACTGTATATGTGTGTGTATATATATATATATATATATATATATATATATATATATATATATATATATATATATATGTGTGTGTATATATATGTATATATATGTATATAGAGACACACACACACACACACACACACACACACACACACACACACACACACACACACACACACACACACACACACACACACACACACACACACACATATATAAATATATATAATTTTGCATAATTTTTCACGTATTTTTTGCGCAATTTCGTGAAATTTTGTGCCGACTTTGACAGTTAATAGCAAAGCCCCCGTACATGCTATTGCTACATTGGTACATATGTTAAAGAGAATATTGAGTACAAGTAAAAAAAAAATGTTTCAAAAAGACCTTGTAGTTTTTGAGAAAATCGATTTTAAAAATGAAAAGAAAAATGGATTTTTCACTGTAATTTTTCAAAGTTTAAAAACCAAAATTTTTTTTTCCCTTGTACCCACTATTCCCTTTAACAGAGTTAGCAATTTTGGTGTCAGTAGCATGTATGGAGGCTTTGCTATTAACCTCCAAATTCGGCACAAAATTATGCGAAATTTCGCAAAATTACGCACATTTTTATGTGTAACTACGAGTGAGTAAATCAATTTAGTTTGCAAATCGTATTTACGTATAGGCGTACGTGAAATTCTGCGAAATCGTAATTTTGCTGATTACGATCATTACTGATAAAAAGCACAGCGAACTAACAAAACTATGCACAATGCAAAATAAATTAACAAAAGCAAGGGTGTGGCATTAGTTCCCAAGTCTTTGGAGCCTACTCGATAAAACCTTAATATAAAGCATACCATACCTGACCTGTTTCTCTTACAGAAATAGTACTGGGATTCATGTTGTTCGGTTCACTTTAATTCAAAAATCTATTTATTTCCTTTCTATGCAGAGTTACTGATTTTGCGCCACTGTTAAGTGGGTCACTGCATTATTTGATTCAGAATCTGGGCTACCATCTACATTTTGCTGCCCAGCCATAGGATTTTGCTCTAAGCAATAATTAATGGGCTATGTTTCAAACTGCAAAAAAACTGAACATTATATTCTGAAATACTTTGATATTTGTTTACTGTAAAGACATGTTCCTTCTAAGCAAGTTTAAGTCTCAAGTCTTTAAATTAAATTTGCTCTGGCATTTTTAAAGCCTAATAAGATTTTAAAGATGTGAATAAATGCTAATATGAACATGGTAATGTGTTTTTCAACACTGTCTGTGCTTCCATGCTTCAAAACTTGCTTTTTAGTTGAAGCTTAACTTGAAGTAAGATGGATGTGGAGGCTGCCACATTTATTTTCTTTTTAAACAATATGCATTTAGGCCTAGTGCACACCAAAACCGCTAGCAGATCCACAAAACGCTAGCGGTTTTGGATGCGGATGACAGAGTTTAGTCCCAGTGCACACCGGGCGGATCTTGATGCGATCCGCCGGGTGTTCACCGGCCGCATCAGCATCCGCGTGGCTAATGTATCTCTATGGGCTGGTGCACACCGGCGGTTTGAGGTTTTTAGCAAACCGCAAACGTGCAGCAAGAGGCACGTTTGTGGCTTGCTAAAAACCTCAAACCGCCGGTGTGCACCAGCCCATAGAGATACATTAGCCATGCGGATTTTCAGGCGGATGCGGCCGGCGGATCCGCCCAGTGTGCACTGGGCCGTACTGACTTTCCTGCTGATTCTCTGCTTCTAATACTTTTAGGCATAGATCCTAAACAAGCTTGCAAATTAGATGATTGAGACTGTATTTGTAGTTGATTTGCTTCATGCATGCTTCAGATGTGTGGTCCAGACACTACTGATGCATTAAAGATGACGCTAGGCAACTGCCAGTATTGTTTAAAAGGAAATAAATATGGCAGCCACCATATTCCTCTCACTTCAGGTCTCTTTTACGGCAGCCTAACAAACACTAAAGGCATGTAGATACTTGCAGTAGTAGTAATCTGAAATGATCATTGTTGATTGTTTGAGATGGTCATTTCATGTATAAGCATTCTGGTTATCTCTGCTGATCAGCATGTTGTGTACCATTTGGGGCAGAGATGGAGGATTATGAGCAGATGAAGGACTGGACATGGCCATGCCCATTCAATAAGAACTTTGCCTTCTTAAAACAGAAAGTAAATTGTAGAGATATCGGTGTGCACTGCTCCCTAAATACTGTATATATATATGAAGTGTTTGTAGATGGGGTGCACCTAGTGCTGTAGAAAATGAATGTATAGTCAATGAATGAATAAAGTTGGAATAATATGCAGAGCGCTCAACAATATATGACATCCACTTTAGACTCAATTTCCATACATTCATGCAATCCCTAAAAATGTCCGTACAAGATCACTGTCTCAGAACAATAGCGGCCAAACCAGGCAAAGCATAAAAGTAATAAGACAGAAATATAAAAACAGTCTTTGCAAAAGTCCTTCACACTTCTTAACACTTGCATTTTTCCACAGGAATCATCCAGTTTAATGGTATTAGATTATGCTCCCCAGATAGGATGGCTGATTAAATGAAAATCAGCAGTAAGCACTTCTGGCCCAGCCAGTAGGTTCAAGTTTCCACACTCCAGATATTCCAGGCTTATCACTCCCCACATGTAAAGGAAATGAAATGGCAATAGTGTGATACTGCTATAGCAGGGTATACTCACCAGCTTGCGTGCTCCCCGTTAACACAGCAAAGCACCCACCTTATAGTAAATCAAGCCTCTCACCGAATTGTATTGCTAACTAGAAGCAAGTCAGCAAACAGCGCTTTTGGTGAGTTTGGCGTTCTTTTACTTCATATCACACTTTGCCTAAGACTCAAAACAGGCTTAACATAGTGTAAATCCGTTTTTTTATTCAAAGCTAATAAAAGTAGTGCACTCACAATATAAAAATTTCTCATGCGCATATAAAAAGATCCTCCTGAGCTCGTCACTCTGCTTGACACCGCCCTACTAGTTTAGTCCAATGACTCATCAGGGGCCCCTGATGAGTCATTGGACGAAACTAGTAGGGCGGTGCCAGGCAGAGTGAGGAGACACCAGGACGAGCTCAGGAGGATCTTTTATATGCGCATGAGAAGTTTTTATATTGTGAGTGCACTACTTTTATTAGCTTTCAATAAAAAATGGATTTACAACAGGAAAGCAGTGACAGGGGCTCTTGGTTACGCTTTAACGCGTTTAAGCTCACCAACTGCGCCAAAGTGTCCCCAATCTGGTGAGTCCTACTCTAACCAGGCAAAAATGCTAGTTTTTTTTATCAGTGTTCTAGTGGGAACCATACCAAAAGCCCAATGGTCAACTAAATGGGAGAAAGGAAATTAAAAACACCTCACCTTCTACTAGCTACTGACTGAAATATGAGCTCCGCTCATTTATATGCTTAACTGTGCTAAACAAGAGAACCAAGAGCCCCTGTCACTGCTTTCCTGTTGTGTGCTGTAGCCCCTCTGTATTTATATAATTCTTATGGAGACTGGGGATCTCCAGGCTGCGTGCATGCTTTGCATAGTATTGCATATAATTTGGTTTGTGCTGCTCATCCCTTGGTATTTATTTATAATTTTTGTTTTTAATTTCCTTTCTCCCATTTAGTTGACCATTGGGCTATTGGTATGGTTCCCACTAGAACACTGATAAAAAAAACTAGCATTTTTGCCTGGTTAGAGTAGGACTCACTAGATTGGGGACACTTTGGCACAGTTGGTGAGCTTAGAGACTCTGTAACATTAAAAAGATCCCCTGGGGGGTACTCGCCTCGGGTGGGGGAAGCCTCCGGATCCTAATGAGGCTCCCCACGCCGTCCTCTGTCCCACGGGGGTCTCGCCGCAGCCCTCCGAACAGCCGGCGACTGTGCCGACTGTCAGTTCAATATTTACCTTTGCTGGCTCCAGCGGGGGCGCTGTGGCGGCTTTCCGTTCCGAACTACATGGAAATACCCAATCTCATTCGGGTCCGCTCTACTGCGCAGGCGCAGGACACTTGCACCTGCGCAGTAGAGCGGACCCGACGGCGATCGGGTATTTCCGTGTAGTTCGGAGCCGACAGCCGTCAGAGCGCCTGCGCAGGAGCGAGGAAGGTAAATATTGACGTCACCGCTGCACGGACTCCACGGAGGGCTGCAGCGAGACCCCTGACGGATGGAGGACGGCGTGGGAAGCCTCATTAGGATCCGGAGGCTTCCCCCACCCGAGGTGAGTACCCCCCAGGGGATCTTTTCATGTTACAGTTCCTCTTTAAGGCTGCTTACACACTAAGACGTTACAGGCGCACGTTAGTGCAGCCTGTAACTCTCCCCCAACGCACAGCAATGTAACACAAGTGGGCTGTTCACAAAGCCCACGTTGTGTTACATGTAACGCTGCACGTTCTCCAGAAAGTGCAGCATGCTACGGCGTTACAGTGGCTTAAGCCGCGTTAGACTGTTTGCACATGCTCAGTCATGTTGGGGAGGAGTGGAGAGCGGCCAGGCACATGGCTAATTAATATTCACTGCACGTTGTGACATGCAGTGTTTACTTTCTGGTGCGGCTGCTCTGTGCGGCGATTGGCCGGCGGGACCACGTGATGCCGCATGCATCCAAGAGTACGCATCACGGACGCCAGAGTGAGCTGAATAACGCGGCTCACTCTGACGTCCACATCGAAGAGCACCAGGCCTTGCGTTAGGTGCACGTTATGCGACCTTAACGTAGCACCTAACGCAACGTCTTGGTGTGCAAGTAGCCTTAATGCGTTAAAGCGTAACCAAGAGCCCCTGTCACTGCATTCCTGTTGTGTGCTGTAGCCCCTCTGTAATATATATATACACACACATATATGTATATATATAACAATTCTTGAAAACATTTTACCCAAAGAAAGAGCCTGTTATCCGCCCCCCCCCCCCCCCCCAAACAATAAAATAAAAAGAAATGTATCACTTAGATGGCATAAATATTATAAATGCTTTTGCAGTATCAATAGTGACACAGCTGAAATTCCAAAATTGCTGTATCAATAGTGACACAGCTGAAGTGCCAAAATTGCTGTATCGATAGTGACACAGCTGAAATGCCAAAATTGTCAGGGACTGGAGGAGAGGGGAGGGGAGTGGAGTGGAGGACAGGGGATGGGTCCGGAAGTTCCGGAACATGAAGTGGTTAAGGTCTGGGGAGTTCTCCAGCCATGGAGCCAAAAAAAATTTTTTTCCACCAAGCTACTTGGTTATCTCTTTGGCTTTATGATGGTGCTCCATCATGCAGAAAAAAGGCATTGCTTTTTAGAGATGGCTCGAACCTCAGATTTTGGGTTTGCGGACGTGAACTTCTGCAAAAGTCCGTGAACCGACGAACTCAGCGAACCGCAATAGACTTCAATGGGCAGGTGAACAAACACTGTTTCTGGCCACAAAAGTGATGGAAAAGATGTTTCAAGAGTTCTAACACCTGGAGGGGGGCATGGCGAATAAGGATACATTCCAAAAATCCCTGGGAAAATGACGTATTTGACACAGAGTAGGGTCATAATCCCTAAAGGGCAGAAATCAAATTGCATTGCTAAACTGTAGGCATAAAGTGCTTGAAAACCTCTTGCGTGTGTATACATGGATCAGGTAGTGTAAGTAGTGTACTGCTTCACACTGACAGACCTAACTCACTGTTTAACACACCGCCGCAAACAGCAGCAAACAGCCGAAAAGGCTGTTTATTTTTGTGTGCTGCTTTTATTAATGTGTGCATACCATTGGTGTTTGTGTTTTGTGATCAGGTGCCTTCGCAAAGCAGTTGTCCCTAGTTGGGTGTTGGGCTTTCCATGACTGTTTCTTTTGGCAGTAATTGCAGATGGCATTGCGGGTAGAGATGGCCCGAACGGTTCCAGGCGAACTTTCGGTGGTTCGCCTACGCCGGCGAACTTTCCCGGAAGTTCGGTTCGCCCCCATAATGCTCCATTAGGGTCAACCCTCTACACCACAGTCAGCAGGCACATTGTAGCCAATTAGGCTACTCTCTCTCCTGGAGCTCCCCCCCCCCCCCCTCCCTTATATAAGGCAGGCTCCGCCGGCCATTACACTCACTCGTGTGCCTGCATTACTTAGTGAAAGGACAGCTGCTGGCAGACTCTCATAGGGAAAGATTAGTTAGGCTCTTGTAGGCTTGTTAGCTTGCTCCTGGCTGATTGTTATTGCTAAAATAGCACCCCTCAAAAGCTCTTTTGAGAGCTCATCTTGTTCTTGTTATATTTTTTTTTTCTGTGTGTCACTCACTGACACTTGCGTTGCGTAGACAGCCTTGCTAATTCATACTGTGTGTGTGCCACTGCCAGCCAGGCCCAGCACATTCAGTGACTACCTGTGTGACAGGTGCATATTGTAATACCCAGTACTGCATATACCTAGTACCTGTTGTGTTCAGTGAACCCACCTCATCACTGCATATACCTACCTTTTCTGTTGAGTGAACCCACCTTACTGCTAGAGATGGTTCGAACCTCCAATTTTCGGTTTGCGAACTTTCGCGAACCGCAATAGACGTCAATGGGGAGGCGAACTTTGAAAACTAAAAAACACTTATGCTGGCCAGAAAAGTGATGGAAAACATGTTTCAAGGGGTCTAACACCTGGACCCCCAGGTGGCGGAGTGTGATACATGCCAAAAGTGGCAGGAAAAAATCTGGATTTGGCGCAAAGCAGCGTTTTAACCACTTAAGGACTGCAGTCATAAAACCCCTTAAGGACCAGAGCCTTTTTTTCCATTCAGACCACTGCAGCTTTCACGGTTTATTGCTCGGTCATACAACCTACCACCTAAATGAATTTTACCTCCTTTTCTTCTCTCTAATATAGCTTTCTTTTGATGCTATTTGATTGCTCCTGTGATTTTTACTTTTTATTATATTCATCAAAAAAGACATGAATTTTGGCAAAAAAATGATTTTTTTAACTTTCTGTGCTGACATTTTTCAAATAAAGTAAAATTTCTGTATACATGCAGCGCGAAAAATATGGACAAACATGTTTTTGATTAAAAAAAACCCATTCAGTGTATATTTATTGGTTTGGGTAAAAGTTATAGCGTTTACAAATTATGGTGCAAAAAGTGAATTTTGCCATTTTGAAGCATCTCCGACTTTTCTGACCCCCTGTCATGTTTCATGAGGGGCTAAAATTCCAGGATAGTATAAATATCCCCCAAATGACCCCATTTTGGGAAGAAGACATCCCAAAGTATTCACTGAGAGGCATGGTGAGTTCATAGAAGATTTTATTTTTTGTCACAAGTTAGCGGAAAATGACATTTTGTGACAAAAAAAAAGGGAAAAAAAAATTTCCATTTCTTCTAACTTGCGACAAAAAAAAATGAAATCTGCCACGGACTCACTATGCTCCTCTCTGAATACCTTGAAGTGTCTACTTTCCAAAATGGGGTCATTTATGGGGTGTGTTTACTGTCCTGGCATTTTGGGGGGTGCTAAATTGTAAGCACCCCTGTAAAGCCTAAAGGTGCTCATTGCACTTAGGGCCCCTTAGCGCAGTTAGGCTGCAAAAAAGTGCCACACATGTGGTATCGCCGTACTCAGGAGAAGTAGTATAATGTGTTTTGGGGTGTATTTTTACACATACCCATGCTGGGTGGGAGAAATATCTCTGTAAATCACAATTTTTTGATTTTTTTACACACAATTGTCCATTTACAGAGATATTTCTCCCACTCAGCATGGGTATGTGTAAAAATACACCCCGAAACACATCATACTACTTCTCCTGAGTACGGCGATACCACATGTGTGGCACTTTTTTGCACCCCAACTGCGCTAAGGGGCCCAAAGTCCAATGAGTACCTTTAGGATTTCACAGGTCATTTTACGACATTTGGTTTCAAGACTACTCCTCACGGTTTAGGGCCCCTAAAATCCCAGGGAAGTATAGGAACCCCACAAGTGACCCCATTTTAGAAAGAAGACACCCAAAGGTATTCCGTTAGGAGTATGGTGAGTTCATAGAAGATTTTATTTTTTTGTCACAAGTTAGCGGAAATTGATTTTAATTGTTTTTTTTCACAAAGTGTCATTTTCCGCTAAGTTGTGACAAAAAATAAAATCTTCTATGAACTCACCATACTCCTAACTGAATACCTTGGGATGTCTTCTTTCTAAAATGGGGTCACTAGTGGGGTTCCTATACTGCCCTGGGATTTTAGGGGCCCTAAACCGTGAGGAGTAGTCTTGAAACCAAATGTCGCAAAATGACCTGTGAAATCTTAAAGGTACTCATTGGACTTTGGGCCCCTTAGCGCAGTTAAGGTGCAAAAAAGTGCCACACATGAGGTATCCCCGTACTCAGGAGAAGTAGTATAATTTGTTTTGCGGTGTATTTTTACACATACCCATGCTGGGTGGGAGAAATATCTCTGTAAATGGACAATTGTGTGTAAAAAAATTAAAAAATTGTGATTTACAGAGATATTTCTCCCACCCAGCATGGGTATGTGTAAAAATACACCCCAAAACACATTATACTACTTCTCCTGAGTACGGCGATACCACATGTGTGGCACTTTTTTGCACCCCAACTGCGCTAAGGGGCCCAAAGTCCAATGAGTACCTTTAGGATTTCACAGGTCATTTTGCGAAATTTGGTTTCAAGACTACTCCTCACGGTTTAGGGCCCCTAAAATGCCAGGGCAGTATAGGAACCCCACAAGTGACCCCATTTTAGAAAGAAGACACCCCAAGGTATTCAGTTAGGAGTATGGTGAGTTCATAGAAGATTTTATTTTTTGTCACAAGTTAGCGGAAAATGACACTTTGTGAAAAAAAAACAATTAAAATCAATTTCCGCTAACTTGTGACAAAAAAATAAAATCTTCTATGAACTCACCATACTCCTAAGTAAATACCTTGGGGTGTCTCCTTTCTAAAATGGGGTCACTTGTGGGGTTCCTATACTGCCCTGGGATTTTAGGGGCCCTAAACCGTGAGGAGTAGTCTTGAAACCAAATGTCGCAAAATGACCTGTGAAATCTTAAAGGTACTCATTGGACTTTGGGCCCCTTAGCGCAGTTGGGGTGCAAAAAAGTGCCACACATGAGGTATTCCCGTACTCAGGAGAAGTAGTATAATTTGTTTTGCGGTGTATTTTTACACATACCCATGCTGGGTGGGAGAAATATCTCTGTAAATGGACAATTGTGTGTAAAAAAATTAAAAAATTGTGATTTACAGAGATATTTCTCCCACCCAGCATGGGTATGTGTAAAAATACACCCCAAAACACATTATACTACTTCTCCTGAGTACAGCGATACCTCATGTGTGACACTTTTTTAGCAGCCTAGTTGCGCAAAGGGGCCCAAAGTCCAATGAGCACCTTTAGGCTTTACAGGGGTGCTCACAATTTAGCAACCCCCCCCACATGCCAGGACCGTGAACAAAGCCCACAAATGACCCCATTTTGGAAAGAAGACACCCCAAGGTATTCCATGAGGGGCATGGTGAGCTCATAGAAAAAAAATTTTTTTTGTCATAAGTGAGCGGAAAATGACATTTTGTGAAAAAAAACATACAACAATTTCTGCTAACTTGTGACAAAAAAATAAAATATTCTATGAACTCACCATGCACCTCACGTAATACTTTGGGGTGTCCTCTTTCCAAAATGGCATCATTCGTGGGGTCTGTCCTGGCATTTTAGGGTCTCTGCAATCATTACATGTATGGCCAGTATTAGGAGTTTCTGCTATACTCCTTATTTTGGGCATACGGGTACTGCACTCTGGGCTGAAAGGAAAAATGACAGTCAATCAATCAATCAATGTGGATGAAAAAATATCTGCCAAAAAAATGTGAAAAAAAAGAGGGGAAGGCGTCTGCCAGGACATAGGAGCTGCCACCCAAAAACGTCCACCCACTCAGCTCGTATGCCCTGGCAAAGCCGATTTATCCATTCACACCGATCGATGTGGATGAACAAATCATTGCCAGAGTTCTTTTTTGATACAAAGTGCTTGCCAAAGCATAGGAGCTCCAACACCACCCCTCAGCTCATATGCCTCGGCAAACGTATCTTTTTTACTGCAGAGGAGAAATCTCGTCCTGCAGCGCTGCATGCACCGACTTGTGTGTAATCTGACAGACACACAATGCTTCTGTCAGGATGCACCATCAGTGCTGCAGCTGGTTGGTCGGTCGGTCGGTCCACCTGGAAGGGTAAAGGATGGAAAAAAGAGAGAAAAACACACACAAAAAAAACAAGCAAGCAGCAAAGCAATAACTTCATTAACATCAACTTTTATAAACTTTAATGAACATTTTTAACCCAAACATTAACATTGGGAACCAAACATTAACTTTTTTGCTTACCTGTTTTTTTTATTTGTTTTTTTTTTTCTTACCTTTCTGAGGACAAACCTCTCGTCCCCCATGGGACAATATGCAAAGTGCAAATCGCACAGAGATGTGGCGAAGTACATTATGCACTTTGTCCCAAGTGAAAGGAGAGGTTTCTGGCAGCACTGTGTATTAGGGTCTCTGGAAACCTGATGTCTGGGTTCACACTGCATATTGGCGTATCCGGTGGGTCGCGCGCACCGCATCGCCCCAAACAGACCTTCAGAGAATACCGCTAGAGTAGCATTCGACAGTAATCGCATTCGGCCTAGTAAGTAACTGCGTCGCCGTAGACTAACATGACTTCCGGGCCGACCCAAATTGCCACAGAAGCCACCCAGTAACGTAGGCAGTAGGCATGCACTAGCGTTAAGTCAAGCACTTCCGGCGTAGGGGGGGGACCGCAAAGTGTGACTTTCGCTAGGCAATTTTCCCTAACGCATCACGCCAGTGTGAAATAGCACAGAGACCCTTGTGTGCCTACTGCTATGTTTGGAGTTCCCTACTCTCTAAAAGTGTATCTGCTCATGATACCTCTGGAAACACTCCCCTAGGCATAGACCAGGCTGGTCAGGACACATGGGACAGTAAACAGAGGTGTCACGCCTTGTTCCAGCCCTGCTGCAGACACGACAACGTTTTCTTGGGGTGCGTTGATTTGGGCCACACGGAATGGGAAAGGCGTAGTGCCTTTCATGCAGCCGGCTAACTGCATTTTGGGGTTGGGCCACGGCACCTCCTGGATACAGGAGTTCCATAACGATGTCTTCCTGGAATTTAAGGAACGCTCCAGTTCTCCCAGCTTTACTGTAGAGAACAAAGCTGTTGTAAATACCCAATTGAATTAGATAAACAGACACTTTTTTATACCAGCGTCTGGTTTTGCGGGAAACTAAATAGGGCCCTAACATCTGGTCATTGAAGTCCACCCGTCCCATGTAAGCATTATAGTCGTGGACGGCGAGAGGTTTTTCAGTGACCTCAGTTGCCCGTTGAATTTGGACTGTCGTGTCTGTGTGAATGGTGGACAGAAGGTAAACGTCCCTCTTGTCCTTCCATTTCACCGCGAGCAGGTCATCTGTACACAAGGCAGCCCTCTCCCCCCGTGCAAGCCGGGTACTAACGAGCCGTTGGGGGAAGCCCCGGCGACTAGGCCGCACGGTGCCACAGCAGCGGATCCCTTCTATCTTTAAATGCTGATAGAGGGCCACACTTGTGTAGAAGTTGTCCACATAAAGATGGTACCCCTCCTGGAACAAAGGTGACACCAAGTCCCACACAATCTTGCCACTGCTCCCCAGGTAGTCAGGGCATCCGACCGGCTCCAATTTTGAGTCTTTTCCCTCATAGACCCTAAAACCATAAGTATAGCCTGTGGCCCTTTCACAGAGCTTATACAGTTTCACCCCATACCGGGCGCGCTTGCTTGGGATGTACTGTTTGATGCCAAGGCGCCCGGTAAAATGTATGAGGGACTCGTCTACACAAATGTGCTGTTCAGGGGTATAAGCATCTGCAAATTTTGATGACATGTGGTCTATGAGGGGTCGAATTTTGTGGAGCCGGTCATAAGCAGGGTGGTCACTCCGATGACAGGTTGTGTTGTCATTGAAGTGCAGGAAGCGCAGGATCATCTCAAACCGTGTCCTGGACATGATAGCAGAGAACATGGGCAGGTGATATATTGGGCGCGTAGACCAATAAGACCGCAATACATTCAATTTGACTAGACCCATGTTAAGGAGAAGGCCCAAAAAAGTTTTAAGTTCGGAAACTTGGAGTGGTTTCCACCGGTAAGCCTGGGAATAGTACTTATTCGGGTTGTCGGTGATGTATTGTGTGGCATAACGGTTGGTCTCAGCCACAATTAAGTCGTAGAGATCCTCGGTGAAGAACAGATGAAAAAAGTCTAGGGCCGTTACTAGATTATCTGTCTCCACCTGGACTCCAGACTGGGCGGTGAAAGGGGGCAGTACGGGTGCGGCGGAACCAGGGGATTGCCAATTGGGATTTGCCAGCACCTCTGGAAGACTATGGGTAGTACGGGCCCGTTTTCTTGGTGGCTGCGACTCGGGTCTTAATGCACGTGCCACCGAACCAGTTTCAACTTCCCTTCTGGTGCTCACCACTTCACCAGGGTCTACGGAAGTACTGGTGCCAGGTCCAGGAGATGCTGCGCTGCTGGTGTATGCCTCACCATGAAACCTCAGACCAGCGCTAGCACCACTCTGCTGCCCTTGAGGCAGATCCTGCGCCACCTGCGGTCCAGTGACATGGGGTGTGGTACGCCTGGCTCTAGCCGGGACCTCAACCTCGTTATCGCTATCGGTCAGCGAGCCACTGCTGTCCACAGGTTCGTACTCTGACCCAGAAGATTCGTCGGATGAGATGTCCCAATCGTCCTCATCCGACTGGGCCATGTACCTGAGAACCTCATCATCGGAATACCCCTTTCTTGCCATGGTGGGCTGCTAAATTTAGGGGGTATTCCTCTGAGACTACCCAGGAAAAAGAGCACCTACCTAGCAAAAGGGAGTACTTGCGGAGCAGAAAGCTGTGGTCACTGAGTTTTGGAAAAAAAAAATCAAAACTGATCTTTACAGTGCCACAGCTATTGTACAGTGTTTTTTGCAGTGATCAGAAAAAAAATTCTGTCACTGCGGTGGGGCAGGCTGAACGCAAGTGCAGGCGAACGATCAGGCCTGATCGGCAAACACTGCGTTTTTAGTGGATCCTAATGACCCCAATATAGATCTGTGTGCGATCAGTAATGATCACTTACAGATACTATATAGTACCAATGCTGATTAGCGACAGTGATGACGCTAATCAGCGACTAATTAGTGACTGTGGTGCGGTGGGCTGAGCGCTAACTGACACTAACACAGGGGCCTAGCTAACTGGCCTAACTGTTAACACTAGTGATACTAAAAACACTATTTTTAGATCACTAGGATAGTGACCGGGGGGGGGGGGGGGGGAATCAGGGGGCAATCAGACAGCAATGGGGGCAATCAGAAACAATCACAGACAATCAGAGGGCAATCAAGGCAATTACAACACAATTAGAGCCAATAAGAGTGATTAGAGGGCAATCACAGCCAGTCAGCGCAATCAAAGCCAATCGCGGGGCAATCGAAGCCAATCACAATACAATCGAAAACCAATCACGGGACAATCGAAGCCAATCACGGGACAATCGAAGCCAATCACGGGACAATCGAAGCCAATCACGGGACAATCGAAGCCAATCACAGCACAATCGAAGCCAATCACGGGACAATCGAAGCCAATCACGGGACAATCGAAGCCAATCACGGGACAATCGAAGCCAATCACGGGACAATCGAAGCCAATCACGGGACAATCGAAGCCAATCACAGCACAATCGAAGCCAATCACAGGACAATCAAAAACCAATCACGGGACAATCTAAGTCAGTCACAGGGCAATTGAGACAATTGGAGCCAATCAAAGCACAATCAAGCGTTACAGACAGGAGATTAGATATACACAATGGCAGGGGGGTGATCTAGGGCAGGGTGGAGTGATCAGAGGGAGATATAAGGGCAGGGGGGAGGGTGATCAGGAGCCTGCAGTGACAGGTGGTGACGGGGTGATTGATAGGTAATTACAGAGGAGAAAATAAGCAAGCAATGCACTGGCGGGGGGTCTGTGGGCGATCTGAGGGTTCGGGTGGGTGATTGGGTGCCCGCAAGGGGCAGATTAGGGTCTAATCTGATGGGTAGCAGTGACAGGGGGTGACGGGGTGATTGATAGGTGATCAGAAGGTAATTACAGGGTAGAATATATGCAAGCAATGCACTGGCAAGTTGATCAGAGGGGGTCTCAGGGCAATCTGAGGGGGTGGGCGGGTGATTGGGTGCCCAAAAGGGGCAGATTAGGGACTGATCTGATGGGTAGCAGTGACAGGTAGTGACAGGGGGTGATTGATGGGTGATTGATGGGTGATCAGTAGGTGTTTAGAGGAGAGAAAAGATGTAAACAATGCACTTGGTAGGTGTTATGAGGGTGGGCCTGTGGGCGATCTGAGCGTGTGGGTGGGTGATCAGATGCCCGCAAAGGGCAGGTTAGGGTCTAATCTGATGGGTGGCAGTGACAGGTGATGACAGGGGGTGATCGATGGGTGATTGACAGGTGATTGACAGGTGATTACAGAGAATAGCTGTATACAGTACAGGGGGGGGGGGGAGGTCTGGGGGGGGGTCTGGGGAGGATCTGAGGGTGTGGGGGGGTGATCAGGCGCCCCCAGGGGGAAGTTTAGGACCTGATCTAAAAGATAGCGTTGACAGTTAGTGACAGGGGGTGATTGATAGGTGATTAAGGGGGTGATTGGGTGCAAACAGTGCTGTCAGGGGGTGGGCAGGGGGGGGTCTGATGGGTGCTGTGGGCGATTAGTGTGCAGGGGGGGCAGGATCAGTGTGCTGGCATTTGGACTCACAGTGCTGCCTTCCTCTCTGGTGGTCGATCGAGCGCTGTGACCACCAGGGAGGAGGCAGCGTGTATAATACGCTTTGTTTACCTAACAAAGCGTATTATACACTTTCAATTGGCCATTTCAAAAAGTTGCAACCCGCCGGCGCTGCTGATTGGCCGGCGGGTTGACGTCACATGTGGGCGGAGCCTAATGCCGGCGATGCGCGCGCAGTCCGCGCGCGCGATCGCCCGCAATCCCCTCCCCCAGGACCCGACGCCATTCTGCGTTACGTGGTCCTGGGGCTGCCACTTTGCCGCCGCCAATATGAAGTAGGCGGTCGGCAAGTGGTTAAAGGGAAGGTTCAAGCAAAATAAAAAAATGAGTTTCACTTACCTGGGGCTTCTACCAGCCCCATGCAGCCATCCTGTGCCCTCCTAGTCATTTACTGCTGCTCCAGTCCCCCGCTGGCAGCTTGCCGACCTCGGAGGTCGGGGGCTGCATTGCGTACATTTTTACGCATTCCCGCTAATGCAGGAACATTAACACATACATTTTTACGCGTTACTGGTTCAATGCGTAAATTTTTACGCATTGAACCAGTAATGCGTAAAAATGTATGTGTTAATGTTCCTGCACTAGGGAAATGCGTAAAAATGTACGCAATGCGTCCCGCCGACCTCCGAGGTCGGCATGCTGCCAGCGGGGGACTGGAGCAGCAGTGAGTGACTACGAGGGCACAGGATGGCTGCATGGGGCTGGTAGAAGCCCCAGGTAAGTGAAACTCATTTTTTTATTTTGCTTGGACATTCCCTTTAAGGGCAGACATCACATTGAATGCTAAATTGCAGGCCTAAAGTGCTTTAAAACATCTTGCATGTGTATACATCAATCAGGGAGTATAATTAAAATACTGCTTCACACTGACACACCACACTCACTGTGTAACGCACCGCAAACGGCTGTTTGCGTAGTGACGGCCGTGCTGGACTGGTGCGCAGTAGTGTTGGGCGAACAGTGTTCGCCACTGTTCGGGTTCTGCAGAACATCACCCTGTTCGGGTGATGTTCGAGTTCGGCCGAACACCTGATGGTGTTCGGCCTTTTAAGTTCGGGTTCGCCCCGAACTACTGAATGGCCGCCGAACAGGGCCCCTGTTCGGCCGAACAGGGCCCTGTTCGCCCGAACATGCCGCAATATGGCCCCCCTATGGGGTCGCAGGCATAAGGGGGGAGCATGCCCCGATCGCGGGGGGGTCGGAAATTCCCCCCACCCCCTCCGCTAGCGCTCCCCCCCTCTGCCCGCTTCCCCATAAAAAAAGTTTAAGGCAAGTTAAATAGTACTTGGTGGCTGGCCTGGCACTGGCAGTGGAGTGAGGAGGAGGAGGAGGAGTCCGAGTAGCGGAGTGACGCGTTGAGGCCGGGCAGCGGGCGGTTCAGCGGTAGTACCCTTGTGGTACTTCCGCCCTTTCTCTGACCTTACGTCCTCTATGTGATGACGCATACGAGGGTACGCGTGACGCGTACCCTCGTATGCAGAGGACGTGAGGTCAGAGAAAGGGCGGAAGTACCACAAGGGTACTACCGCTGAACCGCCCGCTGCCCGGCCTCAACGCGTCACTCTGCTACTCGGACTCCTCCTCCTCCTCACTCCACTGCCAGTGCCAGGCCAGCCACCAAGTACTATTTAACTTGCCTTAAACTTTTTTTATGGGGAAGCGGGCAGAGGGGGGAGCGCTAGCGGAGGGGGTGGGGGGAATCTCCGCCCCCCCCCCCCGCGATCGGGGCATGCTCCCCCCTTATGCCTGCGACCCCATAGGGCCCCAAAAATGGGCATGTTCGGGGGTCCCATTGACTTCCATTAAGTTCGGCGTTCGGGCCGAATATGCCGAACATCTGGCCCATGTTCGGCCTGTTCGGCCCGAACCCGAACATCCAGGTGTTCGCCCAACACTAGTGCGCAGCATGGCCAGAGCGCAGGCCGTGGCGGTTTTCTAGCCCATATGGTCGCCGGGCTGTGGTAGCTCAATGAAAGAACAACAGTGACTATCCAGCTGATCAAATTTGCTCTGTCCACAATGAAGCAACAACCTTGTTATCTTCTTATATGTAGGTAGGCATAGGTAGGAGTCCCAGTATAGGTAGGTAGGCATAGATAGGTCCCCCAGTAGTTAGCTAGGCATAGGTAGGAGTCCCAGTATAGGTAGGTAGGCATAGGTAGGTGCCTCAGTAGTTAGCTAGGCATAGGTAGGAGTCCCAGTATAGGTAGGTAGGCATAGGTAGGTGTCCCAGTATAGGTAGATAGGCATAGGTAGGTGCATGAGTAGTTAGCTAGGCATAGGTAGGAGACCCAGTATAGGTAGGTAGGCATAGGTAGGTGCCCCAGTAGTTAGCTAGGCATAGGTAGGAGTCCCAGTATAGGTAGGTAGGTGTCCCAGTATAGATAGATAGGCATAGGTAGGTGCCTCATTAGTTAGCTAAGCATAGGTAGGTGTCCCAGTATAGAAAGTTAGGCAGGGCCTGGCTGGCACAGTAATAACAATTACCAAGGTCCAGCTACAACCGATAGGGCTGTATAATGTCAATGTCAGTGAGCAACACAAAAAAAAACACATCAGGAGAACTTGAGGGGTGCTATTTTAGCAATAACAATCAGCCAGGAACAAGCTAACAAGCCAAGAGCCTAACTAATCTTTCCCTAGGAGAAACCGTCTGAAGCAGCTCACCCTACTCTTTCTATTGCAGGCACACAAGTGAGTGTAATGGCCGGCGGAGCCTGCCTTATATAAGGGGGGGGGGAGTGGCTCCAGGACTGATTGTAGCCTGATTGGCTACAATGTGCCTGCCGAATGTGATATAGAGGGTCAAAGTTGACCCTAATGGAGCATTATGGGGTGAACCTTTTGTGTTCAGTGAACCCACCTCATCACTGCATATACCTAGCTTTTTGTGTTGCGTGAACCCACCTCACTGCATATACCTACCTTTTGTGTTGAGTGAATACACCTCATCACTGCATATACCTACCTTTAGTGTTCAGTGAACCCACCTCATCACTGCATATACCTACCTGTTGAGTTTAGTGCACCCACCTACATACGTGAGTGCACGCAGTGTGATATACCACTCCGTGCATACCTGTTAACTGCACCTGTGTGACTGCACATTGTATTACTCAAGTCAGTGCATACCTTTCACTTCATCCCCCCGATACGGACAAAACAGGTACAGGAAGGGGTAGAGGCAGACCCAGAGGAAGGCCACCCGGCACCGGCAGGTCTGTGCGAGGTCGTGTTGATGTGATTTTGTGCGGCCCTGGACAAAGTACAGTGCTCAGAAGAAGGCACGTGTCATCAACTCCCAAGATTGTCAGGACGTGGTTGACTATTTAACACAGAACACCATCTCCCGCAGCCACCAGCGCTACTACAAGCACCACATCCGCTGCATTTGACACTTCACAGGAGTTAATTGGTGGTGAAATCACTGATTCCCAGCCACTACTGCAACAACAAGATGAAGGTGCTAAGCAAGTTACACCACCTCATATGTGTGAGTTAGGCGACACTATGGACGTAACGTGTGAGGAGGAGGATGAGGAAGTACCTGCTGTTGGTGCAGTTTTGGAGGTGTATGTGGCAAGCGAAGCTGGGCAGGATGATTGATGATGATGATGATACGGATCCCACATAGGTTCCTAAGAGACAAGATGACCAAGGGGACAGTTCAGAGGGGGAGTCAGAGAGTAGGAGGAGGAGACGAGTTGCTGAAAGAAGCGGGGGGAGCTCGTTATCAGAAACAGCTGGTGGCAGTGTCCAGCGCCATGTATCGCCACCTATGGACAGCCAGCCAACATGCCCTTCAACATCAGCTGCTGAGGCCACCATAGTGCCATCACCCCAGGGGGGCTCAGCGGTTTGAAAATTTTTTAGTGTGTGTGCCTCAGATCGGAGCAAAGCCATCTGTTCTCTCTGCCTCCAAAAATTGAGCCGTGGAAAGGCCAACACTCACGTAGGGACTAGTGCCTTCCGAAGGCACATGGAGAAAAGGCACAAACTGCAATGGGAAGACCACCAGAGGAAAAGCAGCACACAGAAGAAAAGTCACCCTCCTTCTCCTCTTCCTCCTTCAGGTGAAGCGTCTTCAGCCACTTTCTCCCTTGCACCTTTAAAGCCACCCTCCCCCACTCTGCCTCTGACCTTGAGCGGTTCCTGCTCCTCTGCCCACAGCAGCCAGGTGTCTGTGAAGGAAATCTTTGAGCGGAAGAAGCCAATTTCTGCCAGTCACCCCCTTGCCCGGCGTCTGACAGCTGGCGTGGCGGAACTGTTAGCTCCCCAGCTGTTACCATACAAGCTGGTGGACTCTGAGGCCTTCCGTAAATTTGTGGCCATTGGGACACTGCAGTAAAAGATGCCAGGCCGCAATTATTTCTCTAAAAAGGTGATACCCAAACTGCAACAAGACGTGGAGAAGCAAGTGGTGTCATCTCTGGCACACAGTGTTGGGTCAAGGGTCCACCTGACCACGGATGCCTGGTCTGCCAAGCACGGTCAGGGCCACTACATTACTTACACAGCCCATTGGGTCAACCTGGTGACCGATGGCAAGCAGGGAGTACGTGGCTGTGCAGCGGACCAACTTGTGACACCTCCACGGCTTGCAGGCAGGCCTTCTGCCACCTCCTCTCCACCTGCTACATCCTATTCACTGTCGTCATCCTCCTCCTCCTTGGCTGGTGCCGCGATCTCCTCTCCAGCTACACAGCCCTATCTCCCCAGGGCCTATGCTGCATACCAGGTACGATGGTGTCACGCCATCTTAGACATGTCTTGCCTCAAAGCGGAGAGTCACACTGGAGCAGCTCTCCTGGCTGACCCCGTACCAGCTGAAAATCGGCAACGTGGTGTGTGACAACAGCAGCAATCTCCTTTCCGCTTTGAATTTGGGAAAGCTGACACGTGCCCTGCATGGCACATGTGTTGAATCTAGTCATTGAAAGATTTGTGTCAAAGTACCCAGGCTTAGAGGACGTCCTGAAGCAGGCCAGGAAGTTGTGTGGACATTTCTTATACGGCCAGGGCACACTTTGTGGACATTCAGCGGAGAAACAACTTGCCGGTGAGATGCTTGATATGTGATAGCCATACTCACTGGAATTCAACCCTGCTCATTTTCTCTGGCCTGATAGAACAGGAGAAAACCGTCACCCAGTACCTCTACAATTTCAGTAGAAGGACACAATCTGGGGAGATGGGGATGTTGTGGCCCAACAACTGGACACTGATGCGAAATGCATGCAGGCTGGTGAGTCGCAGTGAAGGCACCATCAGTGACCTGATCCCCTACGCTTACTTCCTGGAGTGTGCCGTGTGTAGAGTGGTGGATCAAGCTGTGGAGGAGCGTGAAGAGGAACAGTTACGGCAGGAACAGTTGTGGGAGCAATTAAAATCAGAACCAGATGTTTCCTCAACACCTGCAGCAGCACAGAGGGGGGAGGAGGACGAAGAGTCGTGTGGGGAAGAGGAGTCAGACTCGGATGATGAGGAATGTGTTTCTGTGGAGGAGGAGGCAGCAGCAGAAGAACAACCGCAGCAGGCGTCGCAGGGGGCTTGTGCTGCTCGACGTCCCCGTGGTATTGTTCGTGGCTGGGGGGAGGAGGAGGAGGACTTACCTGACGTCACTGACAAAGAGCAAGAGGAGATGGCAGAGTACGTCTGGATCCAACTTTGTGCAGATGGCGTCTTTCATACTGTCCAGCCTGTTGAGGGACCCCCGTATAAAAAAACTCAAGGGGAATGAGCTGTACTGGGTGGCCACGCTACTAGACCCGCGGTATAGGCACAAAGTGGCAGACATGTTACCAATTCACCTGAAGGCAGAAAGGATGCAGCACATGCAGAACAAGCTGGCAAGTATGCTTTACAATGAGTATAAGGGTGATATCACAGCACAACGCAATAAAGGTACCAGTGCCAGTAAACCTTCTCCCATGTCCACGCAGCCAAGGACAGGACGCTCCAGCGATCTCATGGTGATGTCGGACATGCAGACATTCTTTAGTCCAACGCCTCGCCTTGGCACTTCCGGCTCCACCCTCCACCAACGCCGGTAGCGGACTACCTGG
Organism: Hyperolius riggenbachi; assembly: GCF_040937935.1. Taxonomy (NCBI): domain Eukaryota; kingdom Metazoa; phylum Chordata; class Amphibia; order Anura; family Hyperoliidae; genus Hyperolius; species Hyperolius riggenbachi. Next base: position 23,694 of record NW_027152389.1, read on the forward strand.
CTTTAAGTGTGGATGTAGACACTAAGCAGCGATGAACCCTTGGAGTACTGGGTGCGCACTAGGGGCCATATGCAATTCGAGGAGATAAGAAGCTGAAAACATGCGAGCTTCTTATCTCCTCACATCGCTCAGGATTTACCGGCAAATTCAATTGCCAGTTTCACCTGAGCAATGTCCTTGCGTAAAGGAGCATAACTCAGGCGAATACTAGGTATTCGCTGAGCGATGCTCCTGTGTGGCCAGCGATGTGGAGCGAGGCATTAGTGCTGGAGAGCTGTCCTTCAGCACCACACCACTGCAGCCTCGCTCCCCGGGAGATGCGCGCATCGTCGCAAGGCTCTTACCCGCCGCCCGTCGCCTCCTGCCGCTCGTCGCTGCCGGGAAATTCTGAAAAAACATACCTCCATCGTTCCGGCTCGCCGCATGTCCCACGCCGCTCCTCCGCTCATCTCTGTCTCTGTGAGTATTCTTGGAGCCCGTTAAAGCATCTTTGAGTTTCCCGCCGGGCCTGCCCATTCATTCACTAGGTGGCCCAATGAGAATTATCCTGATTCTCATTGGTCCAATTAGAATCTGGATGATTCTCATTGGGCCACCTAGTGGATGAATGGGGAGCCCCGGCGGGAGACTCAAAGATGCTTTGCCGGGCTCCAAGATTACTCACAGAGACAGAGATGAGCGGAGGAGCGGCGTGGGACATGCGGCGAGCCGGAACGATGGAGGTATGTTTTTTTGTTACATTTTAAATAGGTAAGGAGTCAAAACTGACTCCTTTACCTATTTAAATCCCTGGCATCTGGGGTTTCCTTAGTAAAGGAGGCTCCCAGATGCCAAAAACAGCCCGCAGACACCGGCGATAGGTCTTTTCGCCTGCTCAGAGCAGGTGAAAAGTTAGCACCTATGTTTGGCGGGAAGAATCGCTTCCCGGGGGGTGCAAAATGCAATTGCATAGGGGGAAAGGAACTTGCTGGGCGATTATATCGCCCAAGCGAGTTCTTTTCCGCCCTGGGGGGTGTTAAATGCAATTGCATTAGGTGACCTTGCTGACGCCTAATTTAAGAACTCGCCAGCGCTAAAGTTTGGTAATTGCACAGGGCCCTAGGTGCACAGGCTTGACCTGTGGCCAGAGCTGTCCCAATTTGCCATCCAACTTCTGTCTTACCCTGCCTCAAGCGTCCTGTCAGAAAGGACCTTCAGTGCAGCTAGAGGCATTGTCACTGAGAAGAGAAGTCGCCCAAGTCACAAAAGTGTTCAGTACCTCACCTTTTATCAAAATGAATGAGGCATGGATCCCGGAGGGCTACTGCCCGCCCGAAGACGAAGTCAGTCCCCACACACAGCATCTCTGCCTGCAGGCCGCTTGCCTTCTCCGCCACCACCAACAGAGTCCAGGACTCCAGGCGGATTCCTGAATTTTTAAGGCCGCTGCTTGCAGCGGCCGCTATACTAATTATTCTGGTGCGTGTACATGCCTGCCTAATTTTTCTGCCTGCAGTGCAGCTGCAACAACAAAACAAAAGGCATGTACATGTGCCCATTCCCCTTCGTGATCATTACCTTGCCGCGGTGAAGGGGCTTGCGTATCACAATGAAGCAATGACCGCCGGCTATATGAGTGTCTCAGGGGGGTGGCACACCAAAGATAATAAGGTTGTTGCTTCATTGTGGACAGACCAAATTTGATCAGCTGGACAGTCACTGTACTATCATTGAGCTACCACAGCCCGGCGACCATATGGGCTTAAACACCGCCATGGCCTGCACTCTGGCCATGGAGCGCACCAGTCCAGCACAGCCGTCACTACGCAAACAGCGGTTTGCGGTGCGTTACACAGTGAGTTTGGTGTGTCAGTGTGAAGCAGTACTCTAATTACACTCCCTGATTGATGTATACACATGCAAGATGTTTGAAAGCACTTTAGTCCTGCAATTTTGCATTCAATGTGATTTCTGCCATTAAAACGCTGCTTTGCGTCAAATCCAGATTTTTCCCCGGGACTTTTGGCGTCTATCCCACTCATCCATGCCCCCTCCAGGTGTTAGACCCCTTGAAACATCTTTTCCATTACTTTTGTGGCCAGCATAAATGTTTCTAGTTTTCAAAGTTTGCATCCCCATTGAAGTCTATTATGGTTCGCGGAAGTTTGCGCAAACCGAACCTTTTGCGGAAGTTCGCGAACCCCGTTCGCGGACCTAAAATCGGAGGTTCGGGCCATCTCTAATTGCGGGTATCGGAGGCACACAAACAAAAAAAAATGCCACACTGGTGAGCTTTGGAATGTCGGCTTGCGGGTGGTGGCAACAGCAGGCCTTGAAGGGCGTGTTGGCTGGATGACCCCAAGTGTATCAATAAATGCCTCATGTGTAAATAAGTCATCTGACACATCAAGTGGAGCAGCTGTGTTGCTACTGGTAGTGCTAATTTTTGTGGGAAAGCAGAGCAGGAGGTGGATGGTGAGTCACAGAGGTTCTGAGCAGAAGCTGTAGAAGATGTGGTGTGCTGTTTAAGCCAGTCAACCACGACAATATTCAATAGTGGTAGACATTGTGTGTGTGTAATCACAAAGAGGCACACAATCCGTGTCAAATACACAGCAGCTGTGTGTGTGTGTGTGTATCACTGGGCTGTGTACTTTAACACACACACACACACACACACACACACACACAGATATCCTACATAGTACTTTCAATCACAAAAATAGAGTTGCAAGCTAAGCACTGCTTATGATAGACAGTGTGATGGCCTGCTTGCAATAGTTAGAAGAGTATAGTAGAACTACAAGGGCCAGCAACTGACTGTGGCCTGTATGCAGTGTGTAACCCACACAGATATCAATAACAGATAAAGTTGGAAGCTAAGCACAGCTTTTGATGATAGACAGTGTGCTGACTTGTAATAGGCATAAGACGATAGTAGAACTGCAAGGCAATGACTGTGGCCTGCCCTGTATGCAGTGTCTGACACACACACGCACACGCACACGCACACACGTACACACACGTACACGTACACACACACACATACGTACACACACACACGTACACACACACACGTACACACACACACGTACACACACACACACGTACACACACACACACGTACACACACACACACACACACGTACACACGTTTTGATTTTGGGGTGGTTTCAGCAATAAAGAACAGCCTAGCTAACTGTCCCTGTCTCTCTGTGGGCTGTATGCAGTGTCATCACAAAGGTAGCTATGGTATAGTACGTTCAATCACAGATACAGTGGAAAGGCATGCACTGGTAGAGTGTGCTGACAGTGGTGGGACTACAAATCGCAGCTGGCCTGGCTGGCAACTGTCTGTGGGCTGTATCTTTATGCAGTGTCACCCACAAAGACAGCTATACTTTAGTAAGTTAAATCACAAATATAGTGAAAAGGTATGCAATGGTATGGTAATACAGTGTGCTGCCAGTGGTGGGACTACAAATCCCAGCTGGCCTGGCAACTGTCTGTGGACTCTATCTATGCAGTGTCACTCTAACTACAGCAGCATCAGCAGAGAGAGAGAACATGGCCGATGCTGCTGCTTTTTTACAGGGGGATCGGGGTTCCAGGAGGGAGTGCAGCCTGATTGGCTGACATGTGTCTGCTGACTGTGATGTAGAGGGTCAAAGTTTAGCCCAATGACACCAGGCCATCCTCCAAAATTCTTTGCCTCACTATGCAGGCAGATGCACTGCCTAATGCCATTCCTGAGTAAGCTCTGCACTGGTGACTCCCTGATCCTGCAGCTGAATCAGCTTTAGGAGCTGGTCCTAGGCGTACGTATGAACACGTCACCGGTGAGTTGGGCGCCAGTGGAGTCGAATGATGGTTCTCCCTGCTGCCGCAAAACTCCCCTGTGGCATTGAATAATATGCCCCCTCTGAGTTGTCGCAATTCAGAGGGAGATGTAATTGAGGGTCCGGCAACCACCAAAGCCCCAAATTACCCTGACCCTATTACATTGCTGCTATGGGGCACCTGATTTCGGCGACCAGTGGTGACCGCCTTATGCCAAAAAAACACCTGCTTCCAGTCCTGATGCTTGCTTGACTTTCTTTAGAGCCATGAAGCCTTCTTCACAATGACTGAACCTCTCTCCTTGAAGTTCTTCATGATCAAATAAATGGCTGATTTAGGTGTAATCTTGATAGCAGCAATATCCTTGCCTGTAAAGCCCTTTTTACGCAGCACAATTATGACTGTATGTGTTTTCTTGAAGGTAACCATGCAGGGGCGTAACAAGGTCCCACCGGGCCCCCCTGCAGAAATACTAAGTGGCCCCCCCTCGGGGCCTGCTTGGGGCCGTTTTGGGGGGCTGGAGGGGTCGCAGCATGAGGGGAAAGCCATGCTGCACTTCGGCGTGGATGTTCCTCTCTCTAGCCTGTGACGCAACTTCCTGTTTATACAGGAAGTCACATCAGACACTAGAGGGAGAAACGTCCACACTGGAACGCACGGAAGCCTGCATACACAAACTATTCAACGCTGGAGGGGAGAGCCCGAGGAGAGGGCGTGGGGACCATCCCCCCTCCCCACCGAAGTGCAGCATGGTTTTCCCCTCATGCTGCGACCCCTCCAGCCTCCCAAAACGGCCCCAAGCGGGCCCAAAGGGCCCCCCGCGGGGGCAGGGGCTGCAGGCCCTATCGTTATGCCAGTGTTACCATGGTTAACAGGGAGAAAGGGCTGGCATTACCATAGAGGCAAAAGGGGCAATTGCCTCAGGGCAGGTGAAACACTGAGACTCTGCAGGGGCCCTGGGGAGCACAGTCAAGTTGGGAGGCGATTAGGAGGGAGGCTCAGCAGCTGGCTCAGGGGCCCAGGAGGGAAATTTTGCTGCAACAAAGGGCCCTTATGCTGTTTTTGGTAAGGGATATCTGTTGGGACCCCTGGAATAATTTTGCCCTGGAGCCCCATTGTTAATAAAACCAGGAGGGAGAGCAATGATTTCAAGCGTTGCCCTCCTTTTAAAGCATTTAGTCTGCTGTTCTAACTCAATCAGCATTGATTGTACTAAACAATCTCAGCAGGTCCTTTTGTGGCAGGGATGAAATGTAGTGGAAATTAGTTTTTTGGGCTTAAGTATATTTTCATGGCAAATAAGAACTTGGCAATTCATCTGATCACTCTTCATAACGTTCTGGGGTATATGCTTATTTCCATAATAATCTGAAAAACAGTATTTGTGCATTCTCTAAACTTTTGGTGGGGCTATAGGTATTCTAACAGTCCAGGCATCTCTCGGGTACAGGGTATCATGTGAGTTCTGGCTATGGTTGGGTATCTAGTGTCATGCAGGTGTTGATTGCAGATACTTAGTGCCATGTGAGATCTGGATGCATGCACTGGATGTTATGTAGGGTGCAGGTACTGGGTCTGACAAGGGTGCAAATACTTGGTGCAGTGCCTGTACTTGGTGCAGTCTATGGGTGGGCATTGGGTGTCACATGGGTTTTAAATGCAGGTACTTTGTGTGCGGGTACTGGTTAAGTGGGTGCTTGGTGCAGATAGTGAGTGACATGTGGAGGCTGTGTGCAGGTGTGTGTACTGGGTGCAATGTCAGGCCTGGGTGCAAGTACTTGGTGTCATGCGAGTGTGAGTACTGGGTGCCAGCTATGGGGGAAGGGGTGTGGGTGGATGTTGGGAGAATTAGAGGTTAGTGTGTGTGTGCTGCAGGAAGGCAAAGTCATTGAGGGTGCTGGGGGAGGGAGAGGTCACTGGGGATGTTAGGGGAGGGAGAAGTCAGTTTAGTTGCTAAAGGGAGGTCACTATGGGTGCAGCTCAGGACAGGAAGGGTGCCATTGGGGGAGGGAAAGGTCAATGTGGGTGCTGGGGGATGGAGAGGTCACTTAGGGAGCAAGGTTGAGGGAGAGGTCACTGTGAATGCTGGGGAGGGAGAGGTCACTGCTGTCATGGAGACACCAACTTACCTGCTTCCACACAGCTGCGGGGATGGTTACACTAGGATTCCTGTAAGGGACCTCTTTACTCCAAAGTGTTCCAGATGGGGAGGAGCTTCCAGAGGCTGGTGGGTGAAGCTTACTGCATGTGGTGGGCAGAGCTTATCACAGCCAGGGGGTCATGGCTTCCTTTTCTTCGGAAAAGGAGCCCCCTCTGCACGAGCCTGATCAACAGGCCTTTCAACTCTACCTCAGTTCCATCCATCAGTCGTATCATTGGTATATCTCAGATTGTTAATATTGCTGACATTGATTTTAATTTCCGCAGTAGACTCTTCCAAACCAGCATGCGTTTTATGTATCCTGCAGTTAAAGGGCACTTGAATGGAAAATAATAACGTATTATTGTGTTCCTGCCTCGCTATACAGAGTAGCCGAGGCTGAGAGAATTCTGGGCACGCATACTTAAGAAGTACCGCTCTCTATACTATGGTCACTGATGTGGGAGCATCAGTGGCTGGATGAGTAGTCCTATCCAGCCCACCCATCCAGTGCTCTGTGCTACAGGAACAATGGAATCAGCACAGCTCTAAATCCAGGATTGTCAACCTAGGTCCTTGGTTACAATCCAAAAAACAGAATGATCTCATTCTAAGCGGGTTTACCCAACACTGCGATTCAGTGCAAAGGAATGGGTCTTTTCAGTTTCATTACAATAAGACCAAAATGTGCAAAGGGAAAACCTGCATTCTGCCTGTGCTGTTGTGATTGTCAGTAGAAAAAGACATTAAAATCTCAGTTATGTTATACTTTCTGACATGGAACTATAATACATCTAACCAGCTGTGGTTGGATAGTGAGCTGTGGTTGGAGAGTGTACTGGTTAAAGGCTCTGTCTCTGACACAGGAGACCAAGGTTTGAACATCAGCTCTTCCTGTTCAGCAAACCAGCACCTATTCAATAAGGAGGCCTTAGGCAAGACTCCCTAATACTGCTACTACCTATAGAGCGTGTCCTAGTGGCTGCAGTTCTAGCGCTTTGAGTCCACCAGGAGAAAAGTGCAATATTTAAATGTTCTGTGTCTTTTTATAGAAAAAAAAAACTGAACTTTCCAGAATATGTTGCTTAAGGAAGACTGTGATTGCAGTCTCAGTGATAGAAAGTACAGATTTTTTTTATGGGGTAAGATTTAATGAACTCTCATACAAACACTAATAATAAAATATTAAAAATGTAGTAAACTAGACCAAACCCGGCCATGAACTTAATCTCGTATACTATTAAAGGGACTCTGTAACAAAAATGTCATTGTGTTTTCTACCATCCTACAGGTTCCTAAACCTATTCTAATGTGCTCTGGCTTACTGCAGCACTTTCTACTATCACCATCTCTGTAAGAAATCAGCTTATCTTTCCCCTGTCGGACTTGTCGTCCTGTGTCTGGAAGGCTGTCAACTCTTCAGTGTGATCTGCTATGCATGCCCCCTCTATGCACACTCCCCTGTGTGTGTGTGTTGTTTACATTAGCCAGCTTTTCTCTGCTCTCTTATCTTTCACAAGCTGGATAAATCCTCTGTTCACATACTGATGAGTCACATACTGCAGAATTAGACAACCGGGCAGAGCTGTCTGCAAGTAGAAACAACAATCAGCTTGTAACTCTTCGGTGAGCTGCAGGGGGAAAGAAACACACAAATCTATCAATGTGTGGACATACTGTACATCAACCTACTTCCTGTTTTGGTGGCCATTTTGTTTGTTTACAAACAAACTTTTTAAAACTGTTTTTGACTACTTTTAATGCGGCGGGGAGCGGCGAAATTGTGACAGAGGGTAATAGGAGATGTCCCCTAACACACTGTTATGTTTACTTTTGTGTGATTTTAACAATACAGATTCTCTTTAAGACTTTGGCAAAACACAGACATAATTGTTTATATCTCCGTGGACTGGCCTACTCCATTCCTTCCCATCCTTGATAATTCTCTCTTCCCATTGGGCCTTCACCCCAAGAGCTATCTCCCTTGGCGAGTGGATCCTCCTCTGCGTGCCCATCATATGTTTACTAATGGGGATTGGGTTCAGCTCCCAGCTCTCCGTTCGCAACGTAATTCTCCTGGACTGGATGTCTGGAGCTGGACTCAATTTAGGTCTGAATGATAGATTGGAATTGTCCTGCTTTCTGGATCCATAGTGATCCCTAAATTTGATTTTTTTAGCCCTCTGGAATACTTCTCCACCTTTGCCTTTTCTGTGACCTACTTAAAACCTCTTGATTCGGGTTCCTCTTTTTTTCCTTGGGTTCTTCCTGAGTGTCCTGGCTTTTTGTTTTTTTTTCTTTCCAACGAATGGGTGACTCCCAATGTGGGAAAGCTTTCCATCTGTGACCCCTAATTTAATTAGGTGTAATATACACCGCTAGGTCCTCAATAGACGACCTAACCCCCTGCCTCATCATTCCGTGGGGTGTCCTTTTTGGACCTTGCAGCTGGATGTAGGCATTTCCCACAATTTTTGGTGCGGTTATGTGGGAAGGAGATTTACTTTTGTCTTCCCTCTTTCCCCTTTTTACCCCCTATCTTTTAAAGGATTGGGGGTGACGTTTGCCTCCAGTATGGGGGTATTTCATATGAGGGGTCAGGTTGGAAAGCCAACCCTGGGCTATGGACATGTTCTTTTCCTGGGGATCTCAATGGCCCTCCAACCATCCTTCCTTTTGCAGGTTTGGACTGCCTTTATTTCCGTTTCCTGGTTACACCTGTGGTTTGGTCCCTCGTGGTACTTATGAGGGTTCCCCCTCTTTTATCTCCTTTCCTCCTCACTGACTAGTCAGGTACATCACTTATTCCGGTCCAATGTACTTATATTTGGACCGGGGTAAGATTTCTTTAGACATCTGACTAACCAAAATGGTGCCCGCCACAAATCCTTAATACTTATATAATAAATATAAATAAGGTGGGGTAATTAGTCTCCATTTATGGTACAATGCGGTTATCAATCCCTTTGATTCAGTAAGAGATAATTAAATAGAGGGAATAAGGCGGATGCCCGCTTTGGATCTCTGTGTACACAGAGCTGCCCCCAGTCTTTTTTAAAGGGAATTTCTTTGGGGTTATACAATGGGGTCAAATACATTTTAGAATTTGATTATGAAAATAAAATTCATGATTTTAAAATAGTTTATGGGAGATAGGAAGCAATTTAGCAAAGCTACTATGCCAGCCTGCAGAGGTGCAATGTTTTTTGCACATGTTCTAATATAGCATGATGTTTACACTTTTCACCATTTTGGTATAATTTATGAGGTTTTTTTTTTTTTTGCAAAAATGCTGTTACAAAGTGATTTTATTCAATGTTCATAATTTGCACTGAATGTTTACACAATACGTCATCACTAAGCGCAGCCAAGCACAATGACACAAGCCTTGTGTATGTTTCTCGCCGCTGGAGGGCGAGTCTCCGTCCCTTCACCCCTGACCTCCTCTTTCCCACACTCCACACCAATGGGACAGCACTGGAGGCGCGGCCTGAAGGTCCTACGTAAGAGGCCGCACAGCGCTGTCCCAGTAAGCACACACGCACGTGAACAAGCGCCAGACTGGCGTGAAACGGCTGTAGTGCCGTCCGCTCATCTCCCTGGTCACCTTTCCCCACACACTTCTGCACCTTCTTCAACTAAGGCTTGACATCATCTTTTTCTTCTGTCAAAACTGTCAGAAATGTATGTTGTTGGCTAAAGGACAAAATAAAGTGCTTAAAGAGACAGGTGCACAGCTTTTCTTCTCTCAATTTAAACACTTTCTCAGATCTCAGGGAAAGAGAGACCGCTTTAATAGACCTCTCTCGGTCTTTGAACAGACATGTTCGGGTGAAGGGATGTTACGTGGTACCGTCTCCTTAATGTACTCCCTCTTAAATTCCACTGAGTTGCCTACAGCTACACTTAAAGAGACTCCGTAACAAAAATTGCATCCTGTTTTTTATCATCCTACAAGTTCCAAAAGCTATTCTAATGTGTTCTGGCTTACTGCAGCACGTTCTACTATCACCATCTCTGTAATAAATCAACTTATCTCTCTCTTGTCAGACTTGTCAGCCTGTGTCTGGAAGGCTGCCAAGTTCTTCAGTGTTGTGGTTCTGTGATGCATCTCCCCCCTCCAGGCCCCTCTCTGCACACTGCCTGTGTGTTATTTAGATTAGGACAGCTTCTCTCTTCTCTTTTACAAGCTGGATAAATCCTCCTCTGAGCTGGCTGGGCTTTCACATACTGAGGAATTACATACAGGCAGAGCTGTCTGCATTCTGCAGGAAGAAACAGCCTGACACTTCAGTGGAAGATAGCTGCAGGGGGAAAGAAACACACAAATGATCTCTTGAGATTCAAAAGGAAGGGTGTATACAGCCTGCTTGTGTATGGATGTATTTTCTATGCGTGGACATACTGTACATCAATCTACTTCCTGTTTTGGTGGCCATTTTGTTTGTTTATAAACAAACTTTTAAAAACTGTTTTTAACCACTTTTAATGCGGCGAGGAGCGGCGAAATTGTGACAGAGGGTAATAGGAGATGTCCCCTAACACACTGGTATGTTTACTTTAGTGCGATTTTAACAATACAGATTCTCTTTAAAGCTAAAAGGGAGACAGATCTGGGATTAAGCTTTAGTGAGAAACAATGTCATAAGATCTTAGTTTTTTTGCATAAGTCCTCGATATCCTCTAGGACCCAGGTGGCAGGTTACAAGATCTTCACAAGATGGTACCTAACACCCACTAGGCTCTCTATATTGTTCCCGGGGTCATCAGATCTATGTTGGAGGTGTGGACATGATTCTGGGACTCTTCTACATATTTTCTGGGCATGTCCTAATCGAAGTCATTTCTGGGCGGATGTGAGGGACCTTATGCACGCTATGACAAATTTTCTGCCTCTTGACTCCCCAACTTTCTTTCTGCTGCTCCTTAATGATTGGTCCACCAGAAGATACAAAAAAAGCTCTTATCGCTCAACATTGGAAATCCCCTGAGCCCCTGAGATCCTCAGGGTCTCTGCTATGTGATACTTGGTTTGAAGTTATAACACACTCTATGTGCATGCCCCTGGCATTCGGGGAGTGTTTCTCAATTTTGGGGGTGGTCTCTGGATCCCAACCTGGTGTTTGCCCTACAATCCTGTCTCTTCTTTCTTCTTGTCTTTCCTCCTTTTATTTCTCCTCTTTCCCTTGCCATTTCTGGATATGGTTTGGAAAGCTACGTAGGCAATCCGAGCCTCCAGAATGGTCATGGACGGTTTCTCAGGATGGGTGTTGGAATATAGGTACTGATACTTTCCCCCCTCATGTCTAGCTTAATTTGACAATCCCTGTGTATGATCCCAACTGGGTCCAGGGTTGCCTTTATTATTTTCAACGTTTAGGGGAAGACAGTATCATATTTATTGTTCACTTGTTAATTTAGCAAGCCCATATGCTATTTATGGTACTCAGTTTTGTTCTAGATAGTCGTGCTGGTTTGCGGCTTTTCTATATATATTATTCTGTTTGCTCAAGATGTACCTTTATTGTACCACTATGTCTGATATTTACTGCATTGTGATCTCATGCCAGGTATGGCATTGTCTGTGATTGTTTTATTTCTATCTGTTTAAACTTCTTATCTTTTTGAAAATAAAATAAAAATATCTTTAAAGAGAACCCGAGGTGGGTTTGAAGAATATTATCTGCATACATAGGCTGGATCTGCCTATACAGCCCAGCCTCTGTTGCTATCCCAAACCCCACTAAGGTCCCTCTGCACTCTGCAATCCCTCATAAATCACAGCCGTGCTGTGAGGCTGTGTTTACATCTGTAGTGTCAGTCTCAGCTGCTCCCCCGCCTCCTGCATAGCTCCGGTCCCTGCCCCGTCCCTTCCCTCCAATCAGCAGGGAGGGAAGGGATGCAGGCGGGGACTGGAGTTCTGCAGGAGGCAGGGAGAGCAGCAGACTGACACTATAGAGATAAACACAGCCAGCTCTGACAAGCTGTTTGTCAGCAGCGTGGCTGTGATTTATGGAGGGATTGCAGAGTGCAGGGGGACCTTAGGGGGGTTTGGGATAGCAACAGAGGCTGGGCTGTATAGGCAGATCCAGCCTCTGTATGCAGATAATATTGTTCAAACCCACCTCGGGTTCTCTTTAAAAAAAGTAATAAACTAGAAAGAAAGAAGCTACTGCTGGGCAGCACGGTGGCGTAGCAGTTAGCGCTCTCGCCTTGCTGCGATGGGTCCCAGCTAGGTCACCATCTGCAAGGAGTTTTTTCATGTTCTCCCCGTGTCTGTGTGGGTTTGCTCCAGGTGCTCGTTTCCTCCCACACCCCAAAAACATATAGACAAGTACAAGTTAACTGGCTTCCCCCTAAATCGGCCCTAGACTAAAATACATGCACTACACGATATACATAGACATATGACTATGGTAGGGATTAGATTGTGAGCTCCTCTTAGGGACAGTTAGGTGACAATATACTCTGTACAGCACTGCACAAGATGTCAGCGCTATATAAATAATAAATAATAATACTGCACATTACTGTTATCTGTTATTTAAGACGGGCCTGGAGTTCAATTAAAAATTCCATGTGGTTTGTATTTGTGTACACAAGGAACATTTTAGCATTTTAGGCAATGCTGACATACTGTATATGCTTTGCAAACAACCATCATGGCTGCACCCTGTATTCAATTTTCAAGTGGTATTGTCACCATAATAATCAAATTTCAACAGCAAACTGGTCTGAGTGTTATGATCATGTCTGCAGCGTTTACTGCTGGCTGCAGTGGTATTGTAACCCAAGCAGTTCTGATGTCATTACATGCATTTTCTTGCATAGTTTGGTTTGCACTTAAACTAGTTGCTGATTCCATCTGCAGTCGCTCTGAAGTTAATGACAGTTTAATATGCTTTTGTGTACACAAACATTGTCTGCTGCAATGGACTGGCAATCCCTTTCCTGCAGGCTGCATATCATTGTCTGCCTTTTCCTGCTGTCAGCCTGTGATTAATTACCATTCACTTGTGTGGGAATCTGCAGGTCTGCTCCCATTGGATGACCTCCGTATAAAGAACTGCTTCCTGCAATGCTTGATGGGCTACCATAGTCTCAGATTCTGTCTGTTACTCTGCCCGTGCCCCACCTCGTTCCTAGTCCGTGTGGACTGCGCTGACTCCTGCGAAGGGGTCAGCGAGTCCTCCTAGTTCTGCTCTTGTTCTACTTGTCTTGTGTCATATATTGGTTCATCGCCAATATATACGCATACTTGCGCATTTTATTATTTTCCTTGTATTTGTGTTACGTTGATACATCTGTGTCGCTGATATATACGTACACGAACTGTTTATATCCTATGTTCCGTTAGTCAGCGTTCCAGCACGCTGAGCTAGTTATCCTGTTCCTGGTCCTGTTTGTGGATTGCGTTCATCTCTGTGAAGAGATAGCGAATCCTTCTGAGTCCTGTTCCCTGTATTACTCCAGCCTTAGTCAGAGTTCCTGCTTATGTCATATATCGGTTCATTGCCGATATATACATATGTTAGTCAGACGTTACAAATAGTTTCTTTGATAGCTGTAATTGTAATACGCTAGGAAATCATACTTATTGTATATTTATCTGTGTTACGTTCATCTACCTTGATCCTGCTATTTCCTGACTATCCTGTCCTGTCTTTGTGAGGCACGCCATTGCTGCAAACGCATTGGCTACCTTATTCCAGTCTGTTTTATTGTGGACGCTTGCTGTCACTAAGTAGTGGCTAGTTAAGCAAGCGTTCATTCTGTCTACCTGTCCTGATCTCCTCAGTCCTGGTTTATGCGCTCAGCGCTACTTTGCGCTGAGACGTTATTACGAAAGTGTTGTTTGTGGCTGTTCGGATCTGCACCGGCTCTGTGCACCACAATCTCCTATTGGAGTCAGTCCTCTCCTCCACTAAACTGGGGATATCCTGATTCCTTGTGCTGGTGTGTGTACCTCCTTCACGTCAGCTTATGTGTTGCATGCTGACTGTGGAGATTACACCTCCAAGCTTAACACTGAGTGTATTAAGTGATAGATGTTTATCCTGTATTCAAAACTTGCAAAACTTTTTCTGCTGTTATGGTTTGGAGTGATCACATACTTTAGGAGCACTGGCCCTTTAGTAGTGAATGCTGGGGGTTCTTTTTATCTATAATATATTCCTCCTTTTCCATTTATTTCCCTGCCTAGCTTCTTATCTTAAACACCTCTGCACACTTGTGTTTACAAGCAAGGCTGAGGTGACTCAGCGATTGGAGGAGAAAAGACAAAAAAAAAAGACAGTGCAGTTCCTAGTATACACCTCAGTTGGAGTGTCTGAAGACTCTGGGAGGAGAGCAGCTAATGAATACACAATGAGCAAGAGAAGGGAGCGGGGAAAACAAGAGTCAGAGAGGATATGATGTCACCCTTAGCTTGGCAAAATGGCCACTGCCTAGAATAGGATTTTCTGCTTTTCCTTTATAAAATTCACAGGAATCATTACGTGGATAGCACAATACATCTGTTATGTAAGTAGAAGTAGTACTTATCTACTTATATATGTGTTTTTTATTTCTAGGTTGGCATGGGTGTCACTTTAATAGTCTTAGGAACATTTGACAAATACTTTGATAGATACTGTAACGTAAAACAAAATCTGTTTTTTTTTTTTTATTTTTTTATTAAGCGCAGGAACCGGAAAAGCATTAAATAAAAAAGTATTTGATATGTATTTTGCCTTTGTCACAATATCAACTATCAATAACATACTGAACAACTGAATAAATAAACTAAAACAAACTGATGTGCAAGCACTCTCGCCTTGCAGCACTGGGTCCCAGGTTTGATTCCCAGCCAAGGCACTATTTGCATGAAGTTTGTATGTTCTCCCCTTGTCTGCATGGGTTTCCTCTGGGCACTCTGGTTTCTTCCTATATCCCAAAAACATACATATAAGTTAATTGGCTTCCTACTAAATTGGCCCTAAACTACTATACATAAACTACACTATACATAAAAGTTGGCCCTTGACTATGAAACATACACTACACAATACATACATAGACATATGGTAGGGATTAGATTATGAGCCCCTTTGAAGGACACGTGCACTCTTGGCACCCTGGAGAAAAAGAACACAAGAGACAAAAGAACGGGAGCCCAATAGTGCAGTATGTCGGTCTCAATCACATCAATGAATGAAGTAAAAATACTACTCTCAGAAGAAGGTTGCAGAGGGGCAAAAGACCACAGGAAGCAAGTGGAGACAATGAACCAGACTCCACTTGGGGTGGCCCAACCAGACCTGGGTTTGGTCGCTCTCCTTGGTAAAAGTGACAGGTCATCACTATGGTAGAGACCATATTTGATCCATCCAGTGATCTGCAAACTTTGCTCTCCAGCTGTTAAGGAACTGCAAGTCCCACAATGCGTTTGCCTTTATGAATCATGACTGTTGCTGTCAGACTCCTGCAATGCATTTGTGCACTTGTAGTTCCTTAACAGCTGGAGAGCCAAGTTTGCATATCACTGGTCTAGACCCCTCCAACAGAATACGTTGGGGGAAATTTGAGCCCAAATTTGGGAAAAGAGGCGCCCCAGTATGAATACATTTATTCATACTGGAAAAAAAAAAAAAGTCCAGATGATCCGCACACTCAGTATGAATCAAGTTCATTAATTTAATTAAAGTAAAGTGACACATGCCATTCCATATACCAACGATTCGTTTCGGGGCCCCGTGGGGTCCCCTTTGTCAAGGTAACAAACACAGAATGGACCATTCTGTGTTTGTTACCTTGACAAAGGGGACTCCACGGGGCCCCGAAACGAATCGTTGGTATATGGAATGGCATGTGTCACTTTACTTGAATTAAATTATTGACCTTGGTTCATACTGAGTGTGCGGATCATCTGGATTTTTTTGTATGCTACTTCGATCCAGCACCTCGACAGTGGTGTGGAATTCCATGCGGACTGGGGCGCCTCTTTTCCCACATTTGTGCCCTTTGAAGGACAGTTAAATAACAAAACAATATACCCTGTACAGCGCTGAGGGAGATGTTGGCACTATTTAACCTCCTGAGTGGTATGCCCGACACTGTCGGGCATGCTGCACTAGAGGTTTTAATAGCCTCAGGAGTGCCAAGGTGAAACCTATTAGATTAAATGTAATATTAGCTAGGATAGCTAGTATTGGTGGCCAGCACCCCCCGATCACCCCCGATCCAGCCTCTTATACATTACCCAGTCTGGTTCCAGCAATCGGCGCAGCTTTCCCGCACAGCTCCACTCTTTTCTATGAGGAAGATCGGGACTGCCCATGACATCCCAAGGTCCATGACGTCGTGTACGATCCTCCCCATAGAGAAGACCGGAACTGTGCGGGGAGGCTGCACCAATCGCTGGAACCAGGCTGGGTAATGTATAAGCGGGGGGATCGGGGGGTGCTGGCCACCAATACCAGCCAGCCTAGTGCTAGCTAATATGTTCTGATTACATTTAATGTAATCGGTTTCCCCTGGGGGATTCTGAGGCTACAAAACCTCCTGAGCGGCGTAACGCTCAGGAGGTTAAACACTAAATATATATATGTGTGTGTGTGTATGTAAAATGTTTGTGTATTTCAATTAAGGCATGAAAAGGAGAGAAAAATTAAAATAAAACCTGACAGAAAATGATGTATTTATCTAAATAAAATGCATGAGCACATCCTACACAGAGACGTGACTAAGAGAGTCCTAATTTAAATGCATTGATAATGAAGGAATAAAATACTTGTGAGAGATTACAGTTCAGAGGATGTGAGGGAGAATGATAGGGATGTGTCAGTGTCTGATGGTCTAGCAGCACATCTGCTTCTCTCAAGGCATGCTGGGAGGTGCTGCAAGGCCAGGCCGGTGCCAATGGAGCATGATACAAAAGTGAACATAGATAATACTGCTGTCACACAGTAATTGTTTGTCCTTTTATGGAACGTCCAAGGCTAGAAAACTCTTCCAACATATTTTAAACAGAACACATTCATTCGTGTAGAAATATTTGTGAAAGATTAGTAAGCAGAGAGCTCAAATGGTGTTTTTATACCAGTTCATTTTTTTTTTCTTTATATTTGGTCAAGTGACCTGAAATAACAATGCTGAAGGCGTTAACAGATTCTCTCATCTTATTTGGAAACACGGGTCTCTAGACATTAAAGAGGATCTGTAACATAAAAAGATCCCCTGGGGGGTACTCACCTCGGGTGGGGGAAGCCTCCGGATCCTAATGAGGCTTCCCACGCCGTCCTCCATCCGTCAGGGGTCTCGCTGCAGCCCTCCGTGGAGTCCGGGCAGCGGTGACGTCATTATTTACCTTCCTGGCTCCAGCGCAGGCGCTCTGACGGCTGTCGGCTCCGAACTACACGGAAATACCCGATCGCCGTCGGGTCTGCTCTACTGCGCAGGCGCAAGTTTCCGGCGCCTGCGCAGTAGAGCGGACCCGACTGAGATCGGGTATTTCCGTGTAGTTCGGAACGGAAAGCCTCCACAGCGCCCCCCGCTGGAGCCAGCAAAGGTAAATATTAAACTAACAGTCGGCACAGTCGCCGGCTGTTCGGAGGGCTGCGGAGAGACCCCCGTGGGACAGAGGACGGCGTGGGAAGCCTCATTAGGATCCGGAGGCTTCCCCCACCCGAGGTGAGTACCCCCCAGGGGATCTTTTTAATGTTACAGAGTCTCTTTAAAACCAAAGCACATGCCTGTGTTGATGCTTACTTTTTAACTCTAATTCTGAAAGGACTCGGGTTTCTTTCATAGCCCCATTGTTAAAGGTAGCCATACACTGATCACCATTCCCCCTTAAAGAGAGTCTGAAGCGAGAATAAATCTATCGCGCCGCTAAACGGGGGTCCCTTCACCCCCAAATCCCCTCGGTGCAGCGGGAGAGCGCTTCCTGGTTGGGGCAGGGCTAACCGCCGCAGCCCTGCCCCACGTGCGTCTGTCAGCGCGCATCTCCGCCTCTCCCCCGCCCCTCTCAGTCTTCCTTCACTGAGAGGGGCGGGGGAGAGGCGGCAATGCGCCGCTGATAGACGCAACTGGAGGCAGGGCTGCAGCCGTTAGCCCTGCCTCCAGGAGCGACCAAGTCTGCGACCAAGCCTTGCGGGGGTGGGTTTGGGGGTGAAGGGACTCCCGTTTAGCGGCGCAATAGCGGCGGTTTAGCAGGGGCACACATGCCCCTGCTAACTATGAGCTCTGAAGCGAGATTTATTCTCGCTTCAGAGTCTCTTTAATTTTGATTACGGTGTTGTAGCAAGATAAAATGGAAATAAGGCCTCTAGTAGTACCTGGAATCAAAAGCAATTATGCACGCATAATGAGAGTCTCACACCGTCTGATTCCGTATAATGCTCTGACTCCCGAAAGTTCGGGAAGAGCTTTTATTAAGCTTATGAAGTAGTTTAATCACATGTTGATACAACGTATGAAAATGGGTTGTCTTATGGATATAAATATTCCACATAAAAGGATAATTGCTGAATATGCTAGATTAATGTTAGATTGTCCATTGGTTAGTGAAGTCTGCTGGTATAAGCATTCTTCTTTGTTGCGTAATGTCTGTATGCTGTCTTCTCATAGTCTTGTGATTGTCTGGTTCCAATAAACTGCAAGCTAAACAGGATAAGCTGTTTCTTCCAATCATAAGGTGCGTACACACATGCGACTATAGTTGTTTAAAACAATCGTTTCCCGATCATTTTAAACGACGATCGTTTGAAAAAAAGCAGCCAACGACTATTAAGTCTAACGACGGACGAGCTAGATCGTTCACAACGAACGATCTAGCTTGGCGGATTTTTCCCAACGACGATCGTTTGCAAAAGTAGCACATCGTTGGAAACGGTCGTTCGTACTAGGCTTGACATGCGCATTTCACTATTTCTACATGGAACTTTTCATTTTTATGCGCAAACATAAAAACACTTAGACTTAAAGGAAATGTCAGGCAATCTATGCTACCCCCAGATCTACTTACCCGGGCTTCCTCCAGCCCCTTGCAGCCGACAAGTCCCTTGTCGCAGCTCTGCTCCTAGTACATACATACACACACAGCCGTATTATTGTACTACATGAGAGCACATGCTATATGGAGGAACAATGACATGCTGAACATAAAATATAGTATTCACTGTAACTTTGGAAAAACATTTAGAATGTCACTGATTGATACTGTTATTACAGGATCTTGGACTCAGTATGAGACAACAAGGTCTCAATGAGGCAGCGACAGTCAGACATCAGTCTTAGCCACTCTGCTGTGTTGTAAAAGTAATCAGACACCATAAGGTTATTAGCCTGTGTGTGATAAGAATCTAGGAATCTCTTCTTCTCTTCTTCAGTGATTGCTGAATAAGGGACAGTCCACAACTTTTTTTTTAATCTGTGACTCCTTTGTTTGTAAGGTTGTACATGAAGTCATCAGAACTTTGCTGCAGTGCGAGACAGATGTTTTTTTTTACGAACCCTAGGGAGCAGGAACAGTGTACAAATTTCAAAGTGTGCATGATTCCTTATCTTTGTGGTGGACACATGCAGTCAATAAAACAATGGTGCGAGAGCAGAATACTTTTTTTTTCTCTCCATGCCCTTAGTTGTCAGTCTCTCAAACGTTTCCCCCCATGGGCCCCCTGTGGCTTCTGGGTCCCCCTGCGTAGGCATCCCTTGCAGGGTCTATTGTTACACCTCTGAGTCTAGGCCTACAATGGCTGTAGAAAACCACTGCTTCACTTCATGGAAAGGTAGAAGATTACTGGCAGATTTGGTCACTGTGGAAATTTGCTGAGTGCTATTCATAACAGGCATTCAGGATATGGTCATCTCACCTCAACCACTTGAAAATAAACAACTGGGGAGCCAAGAATTGGCACGCCTCACATCTATAGATTAGTATACAAAGTATCAAGAATGCAAAGAAGATTTGGTCAGTCTTCTCCAGTTCAGGCTAGATTAGGGTAGGGTTATCAGTTAGCGTTAACTGATATTTTCTGTCTAAGAAATACTGCAGTGATAGTGTGGGTAATTAATGTTAGTTATCATTAAATAAGTGAAATTTAGGATCAGGTATAGACGCAAGGGTTAGGTCATTGTTAGGGTTTTATTGGACAAATTGTTACATCAAGTGGTTTTGCGTTAAAAGCACAATTAGATGAGAGGAATAACATAGTGTAGTGTTAATGTTATTTTTAGGCAAAGGATGAAGGGAGGGAGGGGGGATTGAGGCTGGTCAAGATAAGGCTAGTATTAGCCTAGGTAGGTGGGATAAGTTGGAGGAGGTGAGGGGAGTCATTTGCTGGATTTTTTTATTTCAAATTTTAATACTGCAAATCAGTAAAGCTGCTATCATTTTAGTTGTTTGGTGTTTTCCAGTCACAAATGATGATGCTACATCATACAGATCACAGTCATCCAGTCTGCCAAATGATTATTGATTTGTTCTCTACAGGAAGTACTTTCCAGAAAAAGAGGGATGCCATAGCTTATAACATACGTACCAGATGAAAGAAAAACTAACTTTTTCCAAATTTCACAATCTTACAGTAAGCTTATTTTTAAATTTGTTGTGAGGTAAGGCCCGTTCACAGTGGAGTATTGTGGTGTGATAGAACAGATTCACTGTAACATTGCACTGCAATGTAAGACCTCTGAGACAATCAGAGAGGCGGGTGTGGTATAATGGCGTGCAGCACCCCAGCGCACTGCATGCACTGTGCTACCACAAAATGCATGCGTTCAAGCAGACCTGAAGTGAAAATAAACTTATGGGATAATGAATTGTATGTGCAGTACAGCTAAGAAATACAGTAAAACCTTGGATTGAGAGTAACTTGGTTTAATAGCGCTTTGCAATACATGCAAACATTTTTGTGAAATTTTGAATTGATATACAAGCAACATCTTGATATACAAGCAATTAAGTATACATGTGCCACGTCCTCACAACTGAGCCAATAGTTCTTCTCCCTTTGACACTGCAGGATTGTACTTAATTGTACTTAATCTGAATTTCGAGAAGTCGCATTTCCATGAAACCCTCAAAAGTAAGTGTATCAGAGATGATTTACTATAAAAGATTTATACATACCTGGGGCTTCCAACAGCCCCATCCGCACGGATCGCTCCCACACCGCAGTCCTCTGCAGCGGCTGCTGGAGAGATACGTAAAGAGCGCACTTCTCTTGCATCAGACTGGCCGTGACTGGCTGAAATTACTGGACCTGGTACCAGATCTGCAGAAGGCTGAGGACGGCGGCGTGGGAGCGATCTGTGCGGATGAGGCTGGAGGAAGCCCCAGTTATGTATAAATCTTTTATAGTAACTAGTCTCTGGTTTCCTTTAAAGCCACACCAAAGAAAAAGGTTGGTGCGAGCCAACAGATGGCAATGATTTTGTTTGTTATAGTGAATGTCTTGTTTACATTTTCATTTTATACTATTTTACCATAACTGTTTTTGGATTGTGGAACAAGTCAACTGGGTTTCCATTAATCCTTATGGGGAAATTTGCTTTGATATGAGTGCTTTAGATTACAAGTATGTTTCCGGAACGTATTATGCTCACAAACCAAGGTTCCACTGTACAACATTAGTAGCAGAGAAAATAGCCTTGTATTGTTTTCCAGTACAGGAAGCTTTAAATCGTTAAACGTCAATATTCTCTTTGCAAAATAACTTTTCTGAGCTCTTCAACCCAACTTGGGTCGAAGACAGTCCTGTTTTCTAAAGCAATTGAACAACCAAGAAACCATGAGTGACAGGGTTCGATAAGGTTTTTTTTTCACAAAAGAAACAGCAAAAAAGTCAGTGCACCTTCCGTCTTGATAAACAGTGTATATTTGCAAAAATGGTGGCAATTCACATTTCCAATACAAACTTCCTGATATGACATGGGTCAATCAAACATAGCATGGAGAAAGCGCTAGACTTGGCTTACGTATCCCCAGCGTGGAGCAGGATGAGCGGTGTGGAGGTGGGTGTCAGGAACTGGGTGGAGGAGCGATGGCCGTTTCGCGTCTAAGTGACGCTTGGTCACGCTGCGTACCACTAAAGTGCGGGGACGCCATACCTCATATAAAAGCAGGATAAAGTCCCGCCCCTTCCGGCCATAACGTCCCCCTTCGGGCAAAGGCTAAGTCATGGATGCGGGAGCTTGCGTCATGCGTTCCGGGAGGTGGAAGTGTGCGTTCCATCCAAGGGGCGTCTATGCGGAAACAAATCCGCAAGACGCGTCTCCAAAAGGAAGCGATAGCTCCCGTCTTATAGGAGTTTATGCGGATACAAATCTGCATAACACGTACCAAATAAGGGCGCCTGCACTGGGCCAGTAAAATAGATGGCACACAGTAGCATATTTCGGCGACATGTTTACAAAAAACGACCCCAAAATCCACAAAAAGCGCTGACCAGCTCTAACCGCCTACTAAGACTGCCAGCAAAGTGAATACAGTGACTGTGTGCAGTAATAATCATAAAATCATGCTATGAAGGCACATAGTGAGTAGACTTCTCATCTTAGAGGTATATAGCATCTAGCCTCAAGAGATAAAAGCATCATACAGCAACCAAATTTTTGAAAAAATAACATTCCTACATCAGTCCGAATAATGTAGGAGCACCCAACAACCATATACGATACATTTTAATTCAAATTTGCAGTTATTAGCTGGGGTCGCCTGGCGCTAAAGAAACCTGGACCGATGTAGCCAAGCATTAAAAGTCAAGAGAAGAAAAATAGATCACAACATACTTAATACTAATATCTGTTGAAATAACATTCTAGGACTAAAAGGGCACATCAGTATCTCCAGAAGACCCATTAAGAAATATCTACGGGTCCAACATACACGACAACTCGATTTTATCGTTCAGTCCCAATGGGCCCATGGCCTCTGTTTTTAGGATCAACAATGTCTCTTTCCTCAAAAGCAGTCTCTCCCTATCACCTCCTCTTCAGGGAGGTTCTTGTTTTTGCAGGCCTGCAAACCGTATACATCCACCATTTCCATTGTGCGCCTCTCTCATATGCGAAATGAAACGGGTGCACCCTTTACCCGATTTAATCAAATTTACATGTTCTTCTTCTCTCACTTTCATTGGCCTTGTTGTCTGTCCTATATAAAAGTACTTACAAGGATAGAGAATTACGTACACCACGAAGTCGGTCTGGCATGTAAAAAATTCCTTCACCTGTGTCATTTCCTTTGCTAATCTTATACATTTAAATGAAAGAGCATTTCCACACAGATTACAATTAGTGTTGGGCGAACAGTGTTCGCCACTGTTCGGGTTCTGCAGAACATCACCCTGTTCGGGTGATGTTCGAGTTCGGCCGAACACCTGACGGTGCTCGGCCAAACCGTTCGGCCATATGGCCGAACTAAGAGCGCATGGCCGAACGTTCCCCGAACGTTCGGCTAGCGCTGTGATTGGCCGAACGGGTCACGTGGTTCGGACCCGAACGCGCTCTGATTGGCCGAACGGTCACGTGGTTCGGGTAAATAAATACCCGAACCACGTCATATCTCCGCCATTTGTCTGTGGGTTTAGCTTTGGGTAGGCAGGCAGGGTAGTTCGCGCTCCAGCCACGCTAGCCAGGGTCCCCCCTGTCATTGTGTCACTGCTGGGAACAGTAGTACACCGCTTGCTCAGCCACACTATATAGCATTCTGTTTACTGCCACTCTGTGTACCTCGCTCAGCCACACTATATAGCATTCTGTTTACTGCCACTCTGTGTCTGCTGGGAATAGTAGTACACCGCTTGCTCAGCCACACTATATAGCATTCTGTTTACTGCCACTCTGTGTACCTCGCTCAGCCACACTATATAGCATTCTGTTTACTGCCACTCTGTGTACCTCGCTCAGCCACACTATATAGCATTCTGTTTACTGCCACTCTGTGTCTGCTGGGAATAGTAGTACACCGCTTGCTCAGCCACACTATATAGCATTCTGTTTACTGCCACTCTGTGTACCTCGCTCAGCCACACTATATAGCATTCTGTTTACTGCCACTCTGTGTCTGCTGGGAATAGTGGTACACCGCTCGCTCAGCCACACTATATAGCATTCTGTTCACTGTTCTGTGTCTGCTTGGAATAGTGGTACACCGCTCGCTCAGCCACACTATATAGCATTCTGTTTACTGTTCTGTGTCTGCTGGGAATAGTGGTACACCGCTCGCTCAGCCACACTATATAGCATTCTGTTTACTGTTCTGTGTCTGCTGGGAATAGTGGTACACCGCTCGCTCATCCACACTATATAGCATTCTGTTCACTGTTCTGTGTCTGCTGGGAATAGTGGTACACCGCCCGCTCAGCCACACTATATAGCATTCTGTTCACTGTTCTGTGTCTGCTGGGAATAGTGGTACACCGCTCGCTCAGCCACACTATATAGCATTCTGTTCACTGTTCTGTGTCTGCTGGGAACAGTAGTACACCGCTCGCTCAGCCAGAGTATATAGCATTGTGTTTACTGCCACTCTGTGTACACCGCTCAGCCAGACTATATACCATTGTTTACTGACACTCTGTGTACACCGCTCAGCCAGACTATATACCATTGTTTACTGACACTCTGTGTACACCGCTCAGCCAGACTATATACCATTGTTTACTGCCACTCTGATTCTGCTGGGAACAGTAGTACACCGCTCGCTCAGCCAGACTATATAGCATTGTGTTTACTGCCACTCTGTGTACACCGCTCAGCCAGACTATATACCATTGTTTACTGACACTCTGTGTACACCGCTCAGCCAGACTATATACCATTGTTTACTGAAACTCTGTGTACACCGCTCAGCCAGACTATATACCATTGTTTACTGCCACTCTGATTCTGCTGGGAACAGTAGTACACCGCTCGCTCAGCCAGACTATATACCATTGTTTACTGACACTATATAGCAGACTATATAGCATTGTGTGTACACCGCTCAGCCAGACTATATACCATTGTTTACTGACACTCTGTGTACACCGCTCAGCCAGACTATATACCATTGTTTACTGCCACTCTGATTCTGCTGGGAACAGTAGTACACCGCTCGCTCAGCCAGACTATATACCATTGTTTACTGACACTCTGTGTACACCGCTCAGCCAGACTATATACCATTGTTTACTGCCACTCTGATTCTGCTGGGAACAGTAGTACACCGCTCGCTCAGCCAGACTATATACCATTGTTTACTGACACTCTGTGTACACCGCTCAGCCAGACTATATACCATTGTTTACTGCCACTCTGATTCTGCTGGGAACAGTAGTACACCGCTCGCTCAGCCAGACTATATACCATTGTTTACTGACACTATATAGCAGACTATATAGCATTGTGTGTACACCGCTCAGCCAGACTATATACCATTGTTTACTGACACTCTGTGTACATCGCTCAGCCAGACTATATACCATTGTTTACTGCCACTCTGATTCTGCTGGGAACAGTAGTACACCGCTCGCTCAGCCAGACTATATACCATTGTTTACTGACACTCTGTGTACACCGCTCAGCCAGACTATATACCATTGTTTACTGCCACTCTGATTCTGCTGGGAACAGTAGTACACCGCTCGCTCAGCCAGACTATATAGCATTGTGTTTACTGCCACTCTGTGTACACCGCTCAGCCACACTATATAGCATTGCGTACTCTGCCAGTCAGTGTGTATATTGCTGGGATCAGTAATACTCCACTCACCGTCAACCACTATATGAGCTCAACATGAGTTCCCCAGAGACCTCCGCTGTGAGCAGCACTCCCAACAACAGCAACAGCCAACGCCCCACGCAAGCTATAACATCCACCCCAGCAGCCAGTGGTCAGCAGCAGCCCTCCCCGGAGGAGAACGTTGTGTCCATCAGTCCGTCGCCAGAGCGATTAATGAGGGCTGCCATTGAGGAGATGATGGGGCCTGATGTGGAGGAGGAGGTCTGGCTCAGGCCAGCATCCCAAGTTAATGTTGAGGACGATGAGGGGTCTGTGTCTGGGGATGTTGGGGTGGCAGAGGTGGTGGGTGGGTCAGACTCAGGAGAAGAGTTGTATGATGAGGATGATGATCGGGACCATCTGTATGTGCCTCAGAGTCCGACCCCGGAAAACATGTTGTATCGTGTGTTTAGGTACTAAAATCTGCGTTCCCTCCCAGTAGTGTTGGGCGAACAGTGTTTGCCACTGTTCGGGTTCTGCAGAACATCACCCTGTTCGGGGTGACTATATAGCAGACTATATAGCATTGTGTTTAATGCCACTCTGTGTACACGGCTCAGCCACACTATATAGCATTGTGTTTACTTCCACTCTGTGTCTGCTGGGAACAGTAGTACACCGCTCACCCGCCACTGTATAGCATTGTGCTCTGTGTCACTGCTGACAATAGTGGTACACCGCTCACCCACCACTGTATAGCATTTCTGTACTGCCACTGTACTGCTGCCAGTCAGCGTGTACTTTAAGGATAAGTGAAATGAGGAAGAAATCCGGTGAAAGAGGGAGGGGCAAGGGAAGAGGTGTTTCCCCTGACGGTTCACGTACAGGCCACAGGGGAGCACCCAAGAAAACCCACTCAATACTGCCCATGTTGTCCAGGACAACAACCCTCACAGATCCAAAAGAACAGGACCAGATAATTACTTGGATGACCTCTCAAGCGTCCAGCAGTGGGTTAAGCAGCACCAGCACATCACGCACGAGGTCCGAGTCCTCAGCCAGTTAAAGTCTGGGCTTTCTTTGAAGACTGCACTGAGGATGTTACCATGGCGATTTGCAAGGTGTGCAAGACCCGCCTGAGCAGGGGGAAAAGTATTAACAACCTCTCCACCACCAGCATGAGCCGCCACATTCTATCCAAACATCCCACTCTGTGGGCAAACGCGGCAGGACAGGGTACCACCAGCAACACTGCCTCCCTTGGGTTCACCAGACTCACCACCAGACCCGCCTCAGCAGCAGCAGTAGCCCAGCCATTGCGTGGTTCACAACATTCACAAACATCAGACGATGCTGACACTGTCACTTTCCGGACTAGTGCTCTTGAGGTCTCCCAGTGTTCATCAAACACAACAACCAACAGCCCTTCGGTGTGCAGCGCTACGGTTGAGTTGTCTGTCTCTGAGATGTTTGAGCACAAGAGGAAATTGCCAGCAAATGACCCCCGGGCCGTGGCAGTAACAGCCAGCCAGCATAGCCAAGCTTCTGGCCTGCGAAATGCTGCCATATCGAGTGGTGGAGACAAACAGCTTCAAGGGCATGATGTCAGTGGCCATCCCACGTTACGTTGTTCCCAGCCGCTACCACTTTGCGCGCTCTGCAGTGCCTGAGTTGCATGAGCACGTGGTCAGCTAAATAACCCGAAGCTTGAAGAATGCCGTTGCCTGCAAGGTTCACCTCACCACTGACACCTGGACGAGTGCGTTCGGCCAGGGTCGATACATCTCCCTTACCGCGCACTGGGTGAACCTTGTGGAGCCTGGCAGCGATTCCTCACCTGCTACGGCGCGGGTGTTGCCCACGCCGCAAACAGCTGGATAACAACAGCAGCACCTACCTCTCTGACTCCTTCTCCTCCAACGCATCTCAAAGCTGTACCTCATCCGGAAATGCTAACCCAGCACCAGCAGCAGTAGGATCGTGGAAGCAGTGCAGCACAGCTGTTGGCATGCGTCAGCAAGCGTTGCTGAAGCTGATCTGCCTTGGGGATAAGCAGCACACAGGGGAGGAAATTTGGAGGGGAATAAAGGAACAGACGGATTTGTGGCTGGCACCGCTGGACCTGAAACCGGGCATGAAGCTAGACACCTGGCACGAACTGGCAATGTACGCAATAGAGGTGCTGGCTTGCCCGGCAGCCAGCGTTATGTCGGAACGCTGTTTCAGTGCTGCCGGAGGCATCATCACAGATCGGCGTATCCGCCTCTCCACAGAAAATGCAGACCGTCTGACTCAAATTAAAATGAATCAATCCTGGATTGGAAACGACTACGCAACACTCCTGGACCCCAACCAAGTAACATGACCGATGAACATCTGGGATGGTTTAGCGTTTCCGGTCCCTGTTTATTGAACCTCTCATCTGTATTACATTTATGACTGCATGGCGGCAAAAAGCATTGCTGCTATATCCGCACGCTTTTTGTCCTCATGCAAGGCCTGGGTTGTTGTGTCTCACAAAGCGTGGCCTTCTCCTCCTGCGCCTCCTCCTGTTCCATCACGTGTGCTGCTGCTGCTGCTGCTGCTGCTGCTGCTGGGTTACCGTTGCCGGTCCCTGTTTATGGAACCTCTTATCTTTATTACATTTATGACTACATGGCGGTACAAAGCATGCTATCCGCACGCTTTTTGTCCTCATGCAAGGCCTGGGTTGTTGTGTCTCACAAAGCGTGGCCTTCTCCTCCTGCGCCTCCTCCTGTTCCATCACGTGTGCTGCTGCTGCTGCTGCTGCTGCTGGGTTACCGTTGCCGCGTGGTCCCTGTTTATGGAACCTCTTATCTTTATTACATTTATGACTACATGGCGGTACAAAGCATGCTATCCGCACGCTTTTTGTCCTCATGCAAGGCCTGGGTTGTTGTGTCTCACAAAGCGTGGCCTTCTCCTCCTGCGCCTCCTCCTGTTCCATCACGTGTGCTGCTGCTGCTGCTGCTGCTGCTGGGTTACCGTTGCCGCGTGGTCCCTGTTTATTGAACCTCTTATCTTTATTACATTTATGACTACATGGCGGTACAAAGCATGCTATCCGCACGCTTTTTGTCCTCATGCAAGGCCTGGGTTGTTGTGTCTCACAAAGCGTGGCCTTCTCCTCCTGCGCCTCCTCCTGTTCCATCACGTGTGCTGCTGCTGCTGCTGCTGCTGGGTTAGCGTTGCCGCGTGGTCCCTGTTTATTGAACCTCTTATCTTTATTACATTTATGACTACATGGCGGTACAAAGCATGCTATCCGCACGCTTTTTGTCCTCATGCAAGGCCTGGGTTGTTGTGTCTCACAAAGCGTGGCCTTCTCCTCCTGCGCCTCCTCCTGTTCCATCACGTGTGCTGCTGCTGGGTTAGCGTTGCCGCGTGGTCCCTGTTTATTGAACCACTTATCTTTATTACATTTATGACTGCATGGTGGTACAAAGCATGCTATCCGCACGCTTCTTGTCCTCATGCAAGGCCTGGGTTGTTGTCTCAAAGCGTGGCCTTCTCCTCCTGCGCCACCCTCCTCCTGTTCCATCACGTGTGCTGCTGCTGGGTTAGCATTACCGGTCCCTTTTCCTGGAACCTCTTATATGTATTACATTTATGACTGCATGCCGACAAAAAGCATGTTACCTGTGCAAAGAAAACAGACATTTCCCGCATTTAAAAGACAGTTTTCCCTTTGAAACTTTAAAATCGATTTTCTCAAAAACTATAAGCTCTTTTTGCTAAATTTTTTTTTCCTCTTGTACCCACTCCCAAGGTGCACATACCCTGTAAATTTGGGGTATGTAGCATGTAAGGAGGCTTTACAAACCACAAAAGTTCGGGTCCCCATTGACTTCCATTATGTTCGGAGTTCGGGTCGAACACCCGAACATCGCGGCCATGTTCGGCCTGTTCGGCCCGAACCCGAACATCTAGATGTTCGCCCAACACTAATTACAATGACCACATTTGAAATTTCCCACTGGTAAGTCCACATTCAGCCAATTCCTTGGTCTAGGGGTAACAAATTCACTACTGGTCAGCAAACTAGCCAAAGTTGGTGCCCTCCTAAATGCAATTTGTGGTAATGTTTTAGCAATCATATTTAGATCAGGATCTTGAGAAATGATTGACCAATTAGAATAGATCGTTTTTCTTATACATTCAGTTATTGGGGAATAGTCAAAAGCAAATGTGATTTGCTCACTTTTTTCCTTACTTTTCTCCTTACTTTTCGAGAACAGTAAAGACTTCCTTTCTTGTATCTCCGCTCTCTGCTTAGACCTTTTCAATAAGGTCTCGTCATAACCTCTCTTTTTAAACCTTGAGGTTAGCTCATTAGCTTGTATTTCAAAATCACACTCATTAGTATTATTTATTTTTAATCTTAGATATTGCCCATAGGGAATTGCCTCAATCACGTGTCTTGGGTGGAAACTTTTAGCGTGGAGAACGAAGTTGGGACGGCCATGGGGACCCCACTGGCGTGCTCCTATGCTAACCTTTTTATGAATTTGTTACCCCTAGACCAAGGAATTGGCTGAATGTGGCCTTACCAGTGGGAAATTTCAAATGTGGTCATTGTAATCTGTGTGGAAATGTTCTTTCTTCTAAATGTATAAGATTAGGAAAGGAAATGATACAGGTGAAGGAATTTTTTACATGTCAGACCGACTTCGTGGTGTATGTAATTCTCTGTCCTTGTGAGCAGTGCTGCTCAACAGGATTCCGGATATCCAGGTAGACCCGGATATCTGAACTTTTTAGGCCTATCCGACCGGATCCGAAAACCTGGGCCAAAATCCGGATAGCTATATGCGGATAGTTGGTTGCATGCCCGGATATCCGAATCCGGGTACTGTAACCATGGAGATGACGTCCATGACGTCATTCAGCCAATCAGAGCGCTCCCAGCTTAAGCCCAAGCAACCAATCACAGAGGGGAACCTTGGCCAGTCCCTCCAGTATATAAGGAGGGGGCCATGTTGAGAATATCGTCCTTGCTTTGTGACTACCACTGAGATAGTTTGTCCAGTGTGTTTGGCTGAAGCAAGTGCATTATCCCAGTGATAACCCAGCGTTTTAACACTGAAACACCTTGTCTATACAATTGTTTTACTGTGTTGTAGTTAGTCTGTGTAATTTGTTAGTGTCAGTCAGTCTTGTCAGTCAGTCTTTCAGCTGCAGCAGCTGCCTGTGCCTGCTAGTTAGGTGTGTCTGTGTGTGCTGTGTCTGTGTGCACACACTCCAGGCTCCTTGCTGCTGGCTGGACTCCTTATTAGTAGTTAGCCAGTTAGTATACTGTGCTGTTATATTGTGTAGTTGCAGTGCTAGTAGTTGTTAGAGAGTGAGAGTAGTACTACTACTGTGTTAGTTGCTAGCCTGCTACTACAGATTATTGCAGTGCTGCAGCTGCTGTGCTGCTGACAGAGCAGTGTCAGTGTGTTTAGTTTAGTTTGTTGTTGTACTCTGCTCCTGTCTGTCACTCCGTGTTGATTCACATTCCAAGCCCGCCGCCAATAATAAAAGTGCAAGTAGCAGCACTTGTTTGCCCTTTCATTGCAGGGAATTATGCTTGCCCAGGCCCAGTGCCCTGCCCAAATTTACTAATTAGCCCCTTCTGTCCCTCAAATAATCCTACCGGACCGATATCTGCTCTGCCTCTGCAATATGTCCGGCGGCTGCTGCAGACAGTGGCTCTGAGTCAGTCCGGGTCGGCTCTTCAGGTCGGGCTGCCACGGGGAGCGCTCTCTGCACATGCATATGATGTCAATCGTGACGTCACTCGCAGAGCGCACCCAGCAGCCGGGCAGAGGAGGAAAGAATTAGAACATGCAGCACGCTGTCCGGATGCCAATGCGCTCCACATACAGGTAGCCAGGGGCTTTCAGGTCAGCAAGCGATCGGCGGCCCGGACGCAGTGAATATTAAATTAATGGCGGTGCGTGGGGCCTCTTCAAGCACGGGGCCTGGGGCGATTGCCCCCCCCCCCCCAAAGGCCGGTGTTCCGATGAAATATCCTACACGTCGAATCAGCCTACATTCACTATCAAACGTATACCAGGAGGGTTAGGGTTGGGGGAGGGGATAGTAAAAGTCTATGGGATGTAGGCTAGTTCGACAGTGTAGGTTAGATTGGAGCACCGGCTCTGATGCCGACCTTCCATTACTGCAGGTGTTCCTCCTCTTCTCTTGTCTGCTGGGGGATGAGCAGAACAGCTGGTCCAGGGACAGGCAGTAGGCTGTGGGTCAGAGACACACATTTAACTATAGCACGCTCTACTGGGAGAGGGGGTGGGGCATCACAGCCAGTCATTCTATACATAGCAGCATGGTGCTGTGTGTGTGCTGCATGCATGATACACTGGCTTCTTGTGATGTGTCTGCCATGGGGGGAAGCAATCATCAGTAGGGGGTGCACGTGCCTCCCCATGCCCTATGTAGCGCCGGTCAGGTGATAGATATGTAAGTCTCTGATTTGCTAGTCATGCTCATGTGCTAAAGCAGGATGTGATCCCACCAAATCAGAGCTTTGCAAATCTATCGGCTGATCAAACACATCACATGCTTCTCCATGAGT
This sequence comes from Hyperolius riggenbachi, assembly GCF_040937935.1. NCBI lineage: Eukaryota > Metazoa > Chordata > Amphibia > Anura > Hyperoliidae > Hyperolius > Hyperolius riggenbachi. Next base: position 55,935 of record NW_027152389.1, read on the forward strand.
TCTCCTAGACATGACCATCATTAGTCCTGAACCCCACTCACTGTGTACTCACAGTGATCTTTCCATGGTAGGTGCACCTTCTCCCTCCACATTCAGCTGGGTAGATCTTTTCACATAGGCTTCCCTTTGAGAGGACTGATGACCGCATCCACAACAGAAAGGATTAGCCAATGATTTTTAACGGAAAACTCAGCTGGCTTTAAGAACTAAATAAAACAATTTATATAAGTTGTTTTTTATAATGATTGATTTCATAACAAACAGCCATTGTAAGGAAAATAAATAAGCTTATCTATTAAATAAGTTTATTAAAGGAGACTTGAGATGAATGGAGGCAAAACATACATACCTGGGACTTTCTCCAGCCCCCTTCAGGCCCTTGCCGTCTTTCTAGGCTGCTGCCATTGTCCGCTAGCAGTCCTGGTACTTCTGTGAGTCGCGCTCTGTCACTATATTCATAGAAAGGACCATCAAATATATAAAAAGTCGCGCTCCGTCATACATGGGCGGCCTGCGCAGGTGTAGAACGCTCCTGGCCATGAGAGCATAATGAGCATGGGTGAAGGAGCATGACTCACAGAAATACTGGGACAGCTAGCGGTGACCGGAGTGGCGCCGAAGGAGCCCACGGCCTGAAGGGGGCTGGAGGAAGCCTCAGATAAGTATAAATGTTTTGCCTCCATTCATCTCAGGTACACTTTAAGCATTTTAAATTCCGTCTCAGTATTGTTTTTTAACCATTCCAGCATTGCTCACCCTTCCAGAAATGCAGCAAACAAATACCAATCAGCCACAAATTTAAAACACACCTTGGTCTTGATTCACTAAACCGTGATAACTGATATCACGATCGCGCTAGCATTTTGCACGCGTTATAACGCGCAAAACATTTTTTGCGCGCAATTGCAAATTTTCTCATGAAAATTTGTGATTGCGTGTGAAAATTTTTGATTGCGCATGAAAATCGTTACGCGCGTAATAACGAGTGCAATACGCTAGAGCGACCGTGATATCAGTTATCACAGTTTAGTGAATCAAGCCCCTGAAAAGAAAGGCATATGGAGGCTGACATATTTATTTCCTTTTAAACAATACCAGTTGCCTGGCAGTCCTGCTGATCTTTCTGGTCAGATGTGTCTGAATCACACAACTGAAACAAGCATGCAGCTAATCTTGTCAGACTTCAGTCAAAAACATTTAATCTGTATGCTTGTTCATGGTCTATAGCTAAAATTGCAGTATTAAAGGCAAAGAATCAGCAGGACAGCAAGGCAATTAGCATTGTTTAAAAGGAAATATCATGTCAGTCTCTGTGTCCTTCTCCCTTTAGATGCCCTTTAACCACTTGCCGACCGCCCACTGCACAGGGGCGGCCGGAAAGTGGATCCCGCAAGGACCGCCGCATGCACAGAGGCGGCGGTCCTTGTACGGGCATGGGCGACGCGATCGTGTCATTCGTGACGCGATTGGCCGCCGGCGACTGGCTCCGCCCCCTCGCACTGTAACCCGCTGGCTGTTCGGAAGTGCCGTCGGGTTACTAGCACCCGGATCGCTGCATACAAAGTGTATAATACACTTTGTAATGTATACAAAGTGTATTATACAGGCTGCCTCCTGCCCTGGTGGTCCCAGTGTCCGAGGTGCGCTAAGGGGCCCAACGTCCTATTCACAGGTCACCCTAGTCTGCACCCAAGTACACTGATTCCCCCCCCGCCCCCTGATCGCCCACAGCACCCCTCAGACACCCCCCCTGCCCACCCCCCAGACCCCTGTTTGCACCCAATCACCCCCCTAATCACCCATCAATCATTCCCTGTCACTATCTGTCAACGCTATTTTTTTTTATGCCCTAAACTGCCCCCTGCTCCGTCCTGATCACCCCCCCACCCCTCAGATTCTCCCCAGACCCCCCCCCCCCCTGTGTACTGTATGCATCTATCCCCCTGATCACCTGTCAATCACCCATCAATCACCCCCTGTCACTGCCACCCATCAATCAGCCCCTAACCTGCCCCTTGCGGGTAATCTGATCACCCACCCACACCAATAGATCGCCCGCAGATCTGACGTCAGATCACCTCCCAAGTGCAGTGTTTACATCTGTTCTCTACCCTAAACACCCACTAATTACCCATCAATCACCCCCTATCACCACCTGTCACTGTTACCCATCAGATCAGACCCTAATCTGCCCCTTGCGGGCACCCAATCACCCGCCTACACGCTCAGATTGCCCTCAGACCCCCCCTTATCAATTCGCCAGTGCAATATTTACATCTGTTCTTCCCTGTAATAACCCACTGATCACCTGTCAATCACCCCCTGTCTCTGCCACCCATCAATCACCCCCTGTCACTGCCACCCATCAATCAGCCCCTAACCTGCCCCTTGCGGGCAATCTGATCACCCACCCACACCAATCGATCGCCCGCAGATCCGACGTCAGATCACCTCCCAAGTGCAGTGTTTACATCGGTTCTCTACCCTAAACACCCACTAATTACCCATCAATCACCCCCCATCACCACCTGTCACTGTTACCCATCAGATCAGACCCTAATCTGCCCTTTGCGGGCACCCAATCACCCGCCTACACGCTCAGATTGCCCTCAGTCCCCTCCTTATCAATTCACCAGTGCAATATTTACATCTGTTCTTCCCTGTAATAACCCACTGATCACCTGTCAATCACCCATCAATCACCCCCTGTCACTGCCACCCATCAATCACCCCCTGTCACTGCCACCCATCAATCAGCCCCTAACCTGCCCCTTGCGGGCAATCTGATCACCCACCCACACCAATAGATTGCCCGCAGATCCGACGTCCGATCACCTCCCAAGTGCATTGTTTACATCTGTTCTCTACCCTAAACACCCACTAATTACCCATCAATCACCCCCTGTCACTGCTACCCATCAGATTAGACCCCTATCTGCCCCTAGGGCACTCAATCACCCGCCCACACCCTCAGAACGCCCTCAGACCCCAGCCCTGATCACCTCGCCAGTGCATTGTTTGCATCTATTCCCCCCTCTAATCACACCTTGAGACACCCATCAATCACCTCCTGTCACCCCCTAGCACTCCTATCCATCAGATCAGGCCCAATACAACCTGTCATCTAAAAGGCCACCCTGCTTATGACCGGTTCCACAAAATTTGCCCCCTCATAGACCACCTGTCATCAAAATTTGCAGATGCTTATACCCCTGAACAGTCATTTTGAGACATTTGGTTTCCAGACTACTCACGGTTTTGGGCCCGTAAAATGCCAGGGCGATATAGGAACCCCACAAGTGACCCCATTTTAGAAAAAAAGACACCCCAAGGTATTCTGTTAGGTGTATGACGAGTTCATAGAAGATTTTTTTTGTCAAAAGTTAGCGGAAATTGATTTTTGTTTTTTTTTCACAAAGTGTCATTTTTCACTAACTTGTGACAAAAAATAAAATCTTCTATGAACTCGCCATACACCTAACAGAATACCTTAGGGTGTCTTCTTTCTAAAATGGGGTCACTTGTGGGGTTCCTATACTGCCCTGGCATTTTAGGGGCCCTAAACCGTGAGTAGTCGTCTAGAAAACAAATGCCTCAAAATGACCTGTGAATAGGACGTTGGGCCCCTTAGCGCACCTAGGCTGCAAAAAAGTGTCACATGTGGTACCGCCGTACTCAGGAAAAGTAGTATAATGTGTTTTGGGGTGTATTTTTACACATACCCATGCTGGGTGGGAGAAATATCTCTGTAAATGGACAATTGTGTGTAAAAAAAAAAATCAAACCATTGTCATTTACAGAGATATTTCTCCCACCCAGCATGGGTATGTGTAAAAATACACCCCAAAACACATTATACTACTTCTCCTGAGTACGGCGGTACCACATGTGTGGCACTTTTTTACACCCTAAGTACGCTAAGGGGCCCAAAGTCCAATGAGTACCTTTAGGATTTCACAGGTCATTTTGCGACATTTGGTTTCAAGACTACTCCTCATGGTTTAAGGCCCCTAAAATGCCAGGGCATTATAGGAACCCCACAAATGACCCCATTCTAGAAAGAAGACACCCAAAGGTATTCCGTCAGGAGTATGGTGAGTTCATAGAAGATTTTATTTTTTGTCACAAGTTAGCGGAAAATGACACTTTGTGAAAAAAAACAATTAAAATCAATTTCCGCTAACTTGTGACAAAAAAATAAAAACTTCTATGAACTCACCATACTCCTAACGGAATACCTTGGGGTGTCTTCTTTCTAAAATGGGGTCATTAGTGGGGTTCCTATACTGCCCTGGCATTTTAGGGGCCTTAAACCGTGAGGAGTAGTCTTGAAACAAAAATGACCTGTGAAATCCTAAAGGTACTCATTGGACTTTGGGCCCCTTAGCGCAGTTAGGCTGCAAAAAAGTGCCACACATGTGGTATTGCCGTACTCCGGAGAAGTAGTATAATGTGTTTTGGTGTGTATTTTTACACATACCCATGCTGAGTGGGAGAAATATCTCTGTAAATGGACAATTGTGTGTAAAAAAAAAATCAAACAATTGTCATTTACAGAGATATTTCTCCCACCCAGCATGGGTATGTGTAAAAATACACCCCAAAACACATTATACTACTTCTCCTGAGTACGGCAATACCACATGTGTGGCACTTTTTTGCAGCCTAACTACGCTAAGGGGCCCAAAGTCCAATGAGCACCTTTAGGCTTTACAGGGGTGCTTACAATTTAGCACCCCCCAAAATGTCAGGACAGTAAACACACCCCGCAAATGACCCCATTTTGGAAAGTAGACACTTCAAGGTATTCAGAGAGGGGCATGGTGAGTCCGTGGCAGATTTCATTTTTTTTTTTTTCGCAAGTTAGAAGAAATGGAAACTTTTTTTTTTTTGGCACAAAGTATCATTTTCCGCTTACTTGTGACAAAAAATAATATCTTCTATGAACTCACTATGCCTCTCAGTGAATACTTTGGGATTGGGATGTCTTCTTTCCAAAATGGGGTCATTTGGGGGGTATTTATACTATCCTGGAATTCTAGCCCCTCATGAAACATGTCAGGTGGTCAGAAAAGTCAGAGATGCTGGAAAATGGGAAAATTCACTTTTTGCACCATAGTTTGTAAACGCTATAACTTTTACCCAAACCAATAAATATAGGCTGAATGGGTTTTTTTTTATCAAAAACATGTTTGTCCACATTTTTCGTGCTGCATGTATACAGAAATTTTACTTTATTTGAAAAATGTCAGCACAGAAAGTTAAAAAAATCATTTTTTTTGACAAGATTTATGTCTTTTTTGATGAATATAATAAAAACTAAAAATTGCAGCAGCAATCAAATAGCACCAAAAGAAAGCTTTATTAGTGACAAGAAAAGGAGCCAAAATTCATTTAGGTGGTAGGTTGTATGAGCGAGCAATAAACCGTGAAAGCTGCAGTGGTCTGAATGGAAAAAAGGTGCCTGGTCTTTAAAGAGACTCTGTAACATTCAAAAGATCCCCTGGGGGGTACTCACCTCGGGTGGGGGAAGCCTCCGGATCCTAATGAGGCTTCCCACGCCGTCCTCTGTCCCACGGGGGTCTCTCCGCAGCCCTCCGAACAGCCGGCGACTGTGCCGACTGTCATTTCAATATTTACCTTTGCTGGCTCCAGCGGGGGCGCTGTGGCGGCTTTCCATTCCGAACTACACGGAAATACCCGATCTCATTCGGCTCCGCTCTACTGCGCAGGCGCAGGAAACTTGCGCCTGCGCAGTAGAGCGGACCCGACGGCGATCGGGTATTTCCGTGTAGTTCGGAGCCAACAGCCGTCAGAGTGCCTGCGCAGGAGCCAGGAAGGTAAATATTGACGTCACCGCTGCCCGGACTCCACGGAGGGCTGCAGCGAGACCCCTGACGGATGGAGGACGGCGTGGGAAGCCTCATTAGGATCCGGAGGCTTCCCCCACCCGAGGTGAGTACCCCCCAGGGGATCTTTTTATGTTACAGTTCCTCTTTAAGGGGGGTAAAGCCCACGGTCCTCAAGTGGTTAAGACGAGTCAGGAAAAAACGGCGTAGGAAATCTGGGCGCGCCAGGCGCCGCAATAGGTGGTAATAGAAATTACAGCCGAAGCAGGTTGTTTCAGGGCACGGTGCTTAGCACCAAAACTAGGCGTCTCATAGCAGTGATGTAATACTGTGCGCGTTGCCGGGCCTCGAATTACAAAAACCCCAGAGTTGCGACAACTCAGAGAGGGAATAGTATTTAACGCAGCTGTGGAGTTTTGCAGGAGCAGGGACAGCCGTCATTTGGCTCGCCCTGTGCCCAATTCAACTATTTAGGTGCTCAGCCACTAATTTAGGCTCCATCAAGAGACAGAGCCCAAATAGCGATACAAAAAGCATAGCGCAATAGCTGCCAGCTGAATTACATCTTACATCACAGTCCACGGCGGTCTGGAAGGGAATAGTAATTAATGCCACTGTGACTTTTGCAGGAGCAGTGAGTTTTTTTGTGGCTTCACCCTGCACCCAAATTTCCCGGCTCATTAATTACATGTACACCTTCAGGCTAGTTTCACACTGTAAACTGGCAGTGCGGCAGCCGCACCACCAGAAACAGGCCTTCAGGGAATACCATGTTACGTTAAATGTACTTCCGCGCAACGTTATGTCGGAAAGTGTTTAAAAATCCCAGCGTCACCATAGACTAACATGACTTCCAGGCCGACGCAGAAGTCGCATGGTAACGTAGTTTTGGAGCCACGTCAGATTGAGGACTTCCGGCGGACCGCACCGCGACACAGGTAATGGGCTTGATTCACAAAGCGGTGCTAACCTAGTTAGTACGCCTAAAGACTCTTGGGCGTGATAAGCATTGCACTAAGTAGGTTAGCACTGATTTGAGGGAAAAGCGCAAAAAGTTTTGCGCACGCAAAGTCCGGAGCGCGCAAAACGTCGCATAGGGTTTAATGGCGTTGCGCGCGTAAACTTTGCGCGCGTAAAAGTTTATGTGCGTAAAACTTTACACGCAAAACTTTGCGCGCGAGTTTATTTTGTCATGCCTAAACTGAGTTTAGGCGTAATAATGGGCTTTTCACCAGCGTGCTAACAGCCCGGCTTTGTGAATCAAGCCCCATGTGTTTTCCCCATAGGTTTGCATTGGAGAGTAGTAGCAGTGCGCCAATTTGACGCACAACTCCGCCCCAGTGTGAAAGGGCCCTTAACATGGGCGTCCGCATGTTAGACAAATTGGGGCGTGCGCCCTCCCCTTGCCATCAGCGCCTCCCCTGGCCAGGGTTGCTCCATTTTTTTAATTTGACTTTTTGCAGAGAGACCGTGGCGTGCTCTGCCTCCTGCATTAGCTGATTAGTGTGCACTGTGCAGACCCGCGGTCGGCCCCACCTTCATAAGATGACGTCATCAGGGCGGGAGAATAGAAAGGGGCAACTGTAAATTAGCAAACAATCCCAGTGTCTGGATCACAACAGGGAATGGAGACAATTGCATTGCAGGTGTGTTGTCTTTGATGTGTATAGCATGTGCTACAAACAGTTTACAGAGCGAGCAGTGAGCACTTGCCGCCCACATCACTGTAGCCCTGGCTGCTGTCATTGAAGTGTATTGCTTAGCTATGGCATTCGCACCCCTACTTTAGCTTCGGCCTATCAAGTTTGTGGATGTAGTGGAGAAAACTGATGTCGCACGTGACTTCATTCTTGTGGAGGAAGAAGTCTCGTTTACCTCTGGGGCTGAGGCCGGTTACACATTACAACGCGTGCAGGAGAACGGCTCCTGCACGCGTTGCAGCGTGTCGTCGGGAATCTGCGGTGCGACACTGAATAGTGGCGGTAGTAGTTAATTAACCCGACGGGGAAACGCCGATTCCCGACGACAAAATGCGCCGGGTGCGTCGTACCGCAATGCATCGAAACGCAGCGTCGGGTGTGAAAGGTAAAATGAAAGTCTATGGACTTTCCTTTCTTTTACCTTGGTTAATGCAAAGTATAGACTTTGCGTTAAAATGCTAAAAAAGGGCTCTAGTGTGAAAGAGCCCTGATGGATGGTCTGAACTCCCGGAAGCGCAGAGCAAGACCCCTGCCAGACGGTGCCTGTGTTTCCTGCTGCTTCTCTTCACTCCTACACATCCAGGCTAAGATCTGAGTGGAGAAACCCAGGATGAAGGGACAGAGGGAGTGCTAAATAAATAAACATGGCAGAGCAATAACTGTCTGCAAACTTCTGTAAAACTGGTGTCAGGAGAGGGGAAGGAGGCAGCCTGGTACATGCCCTTTCCAAAGTGGGACAGGGCTTCTTGCTGTGACAGTATGGTACTTGATATATGCTGGAAGTGCCCTGAATCTATAGTGTATATGGTCATTTTCTTGTTCCATATACAATATGGTATCTTTGTTTCTAAAATATTTTTTTTAATTATTTCTAAAATAAAATTTAATCAGTTTCAGGCAACACAAACAGGCGTTTCAGGGAACAGAATTCTGAGAGACTGCTTTACTGTCCCCATAAACTGTGTGGCCCCTCAGCTTGCTAACCTCCCTGCTCACCTGGCACATGCTTTATCCACTCTGTGCACCCTCTTTGTGCTTGTGCCTTTTCCCCATGGCTGTGTGTAAGGGCCTTGGCCAGGAGCATACTGAGTGTTTGCTGTCACAAATATTTGGCACATGCCTAGAACACTCCTGGCCCTGGCTGCTGTGCAGTTATTTGGTAAGGCAATCAGAGTGGGCAGAGCATGTCCCCTTGTTGAAGCTATGCCCAACTTTGAAAGCTCCATCAGGGACATAGCTCTAAAATGGAGACGCCAGTGAAGCTGATGTGCCATGCAGTTAATTGAGACACTGAAGAAGTCCCAGGTATGACCACCTCCTTCTAAATGTTGAGATCAGGTACCCCTTGCCAAAAAAGTTAACTGTGCCCCACCCCACACACGCACACTCAACCTTGAGCATTATAAACATGATTAATGTCTGTCACCCATAGCTATTGTTAGTATGACAGTATGGGGCATGAATGCTGTATATATACACTGTTCGGCTATAGTCAAGTGGTTGTGCTGCTCTATATGGGGAGGGTATGCACAATGTAGTGGCACAAGAGCAAACCACGTTTTTTGGCACAGTTTTGAATCACCCCTTCTGCTGATTTCCCTGCATTTGGGAGTACAAAGACTGTCCAATGCTGATACGATATTTGGAGTGGCACAAAGACTACTTAATAAAGCGTGAGAAGGGGTGTTGGTCCGCAGGGAAGAGCAAGCACAGTTTTGCAAGTTGCAAGAGCTGGTCATACAGCTAATTTAACCCCATCTGCCGTGGCCTCTCCCTTGGGAATACAGGGAGTGCAGAATTATTAGGCAAATGAGTATTTTGACCACATCATCCTCTTTATGCATGTTGTCTTACTCCAAGCTGTATAGGCTCGAAAGCCTACTACCAATTAAGCATATTAGGTGATGTGCATCTCTGTAATGAGAAGGGGTGTGGTCTAATGACATCAACACCATATATCAGGTGTGCATAATTATTAGGCAACTTCCTTTCCTTTGGCAAAATGGGTCAAAAGAAGGACTTGACAGGCTCAGTAAAGTCAAAAATAGTAAGATATCTTGCAGAGGGATACAGCACTATTAAAATTACAAAGCTTCTGAAGCGTGATCATCGAACAATCAAGCGTTTCATTTAAAATAGTCAACAGGGTCGCAAGAAGCGTGTGGAAAAACCAAGGCGCAAAATAACTGCCCGTGAACTGAGAAAAGTCAAGCGTGCAGCTGCCGAGATGCCACTTGCCACCAGTTTGGCCATATTTCAGAGCTGCAATATCACTGGAGTGCCCAAAAGCACAAGGTGTGCAATACTCAGAGACATGGCCAAGGTAAGAAAGCATGAAAGACGACCACCACTGAACAAGACACACAAGCTGAAACGTCAAGACTGGGCCAAGAAATATCTCAAGACTGATTTTTCTAAGGTTTTATGGACTGATGAAATGAGAGTGAGTCTTGATGGGCCAGATAGATGGGCCCGTGGCTGGATTGGTAAAGGGCAGAGAGCTCCAGTCCGACTCAGACGCCAGCAAGGTGGAGGTGGAGTACTGGTTTGGGCTGGTATCATCATAGATGAGCTTGTGGGGCCTTTTCGGGTTGAGGATGGAGTCAAGCTCAACTCCCAGTCCTACTGCCAGTTTCTGGAAGACACCTTCTTCAAGCAGTGGTACAGGAAGAAGTCTGCATCCTTCAAGAAAAACATGATTTTCATGCAGGACAATGCTCCATCACAAGCGTCCAAGTACTCCACAGCATGGCTGGCAAGAAAGGGTATAAAAGAAGAAAAACTAATGACATGGCCTCCTTGTTCACCAGATCTGAACCCCATTGAGAACCTATGGTCCATCATAAAATGTGAGATTTACAAGGAGGGAAAACTGTACACCTCTCTGAACAGTGTCTGGGAGGCTGTGGTTGCTGCTGCACACAATGTTGATGGTGAACAGATCAAAACACTGACAGAATACATGGGTGGCAGGCTTTTGAGTGTCCTTGCAAAGAAAGGTGGCTATATTGGTCACTGATTTGTTTTTGTTTTGTTTTTGAATGTCAGAAATGTATATTTGTGAAAGTTGAGATGTTATATTGGTTTCACTGGTAAAAATCAATAATTGAAATGGGTATATATTTGTTTTTAGTTAAGTTGCCTAATAATTATGCACATTAATAGTCACCTGCACACACAGATATCCCCCTAAAATAGCTAAAACGAAAAAACAAACTAAAAACTATTTTCAAAAATATTCAGCTTTGATATTGAGTTTTTTGGGTTCATTGAGGACATGGTTGTTCAATAATAAAATTATTCCTCAAAAATACAACTTGCCTAATAATTCTGCACTCCCTGTAAGAGCGTACGGTGTTGCTTTTTGCGAAACTGTGCTCACTCAGCCTATTGGGCAGGGGGCTGTGCATGATAGCAGGCCTTGAGTAGGGAAAAGTACAAATCTGGCCATGCTCAGTGGTGGTCACTCGTCTGAGTCTCACTGACTGGGAACAGTTTGGGCACTGGGCAACAATATTATCTACTGTGTGCTTTAGATAATGCTTTGCTTTTTCTTGCTGGCTGGCAAAGACTCACTCCCTTCCTCCTAAAACAGCAGCCTCTCTAACCCTCTGTGTCTCTCCTTCCAACTCTCACCCTGTCTTTTTCTGCACTGCCCACCCACTGTCCATGTGGCGCTGCCCACCCACCCACCTCTCTGTCCATCTGTCTCACGCTCTGTCTCTCTGTGCTCTCTAACCCTCCATCTCTCTATCTCTCGCTCACTCCGCCCCACCTCTATTTCCATCTCTCTCACGCCCCCTCTCTCTCACCCTTTGTCTCTCTTCTTCCACCTCTGGACCCATTGTTGCTGTATTGGTCATTTGGAGGCCTCCTGGTTGCTGTATTGGTCTGTAACGATTGGTGTCAGCACGCAGAGAGAATCTGATTATTGGTGATCTGCAGTATCACCAAGAATGCAAATATATACCTGATTATTGATGATCTGCAGAATCACTGCTAATACAGATATATTGCTAACCTCTGGACACCTATGGTATGTGAGTGTTTGGTGTAACAGTAATACTTTGAGTGATGCACCTGCACGAAGATGCTCAAAGGCAGTATAGTGATACTGCACAGAAACCTTCCAGCAGCCTGAGACTCTCCAAGGGGTGGAGTCAAGCTGGAGGTAGGAAAGACCAGAAGGTGAGTGACACCTGAAGATGGATGTCACTGTCTGATCTGGAGTCTATCTCTTAAAGGGAGAGAGAGCTCTCGAGGTCGGGCAAGCTGGGTCGGCAACACACGGTCAGATAAAGTACATAGACAGAAGGCTGATTCGGTATCCAAGGCAAGCAGGGTTTGGCAACAGAGTATCAGATATGCGAGGTACTGAATCACAGATCAGAGGGATAGTCAAGAAAGCAGAAAGTCATAACAGATATCAAACAATGCCTAGTCTGGGTGTGAGGTCCTTGGTCTCTACACCCCGGAACTAATCTGAAGTATAACAGAGTAATATGTACAAGTTCCCTAAACTTAAGTGCGAGATCCGTGGTCTCGGCACCCTGGAACTAGTCTGGAGAATAACACAGATGACAATACAGTTCCCTAATCTGAGTGTGAGGTCCGTGGTCTCAGCACCCTGGAACTAGTCTGGAGTAGAACACAGATTTGGCAATACAGTTCCCTAATCTGGGTGTGAGGTCCGTGGTCTCTACACCCTGGAACTAGTCTAAGCATAAACAGAATAATAACACAGTTTCTAGCTCAGTGTGAATTCCCAGGGAATTCCCTGGTTCAACCACACTGCGAGATCTGACAAAGGTCTGAGTGCATCCACGTAGTGATCGCAACGGCAGACAACTTGAGACTGGCCAGCGGTAACTATATATAGAGTAGTGCTCTCCGGCACCACCCCCAATTGATCAACCAATAGTATGCTGCTCTGGAGTCAGCTGATCGGCGTGATCAGCTGACCTCTTCTTGTCCAGTATAAAAGTTCTGCCTCTCAGCGCGCGCGTGTGTATTCCGAATCCTAAGCCTGTGTGCACTAACAGACCCAGCCACACCAGTCCCATGCTGCTGCGTGCAAACCGCCGCGCTGGACGCGGAACCAGCCGCCTTACCGCTGTAACATGCGGCGGCTTTTCCGCGTTCTGCCCTGTTACCAGCCGCACGTCTTCCGCGTGCAAACCGCCGCATTGGACGCGGAAACAGCCGCCTCTTCAGCAGCACATGCGGCAGCTTTTCCGCGTTCTCTCACATGGTCATTTGGAGACCTCCTGGTTGCTGCATTGGTCATTGGAGGCCTCCTGGTTGCTGCATTGGCCACTTGGAGGCCTCCTGGTTGCTGCATTGGCCACTTGGAGGCCTCCTGGTGGCTGCATTGGTCACTTGGAGGCCTCGTGGTTGCTGTATTGGTCACTTGGAGGCCTCGTGGTTGCTGTATTGGTCACTTGGAGGCCTCGTGGTTGCTGTATTGGTCACTTGGAGGCCTTGTGGTTGCTGTATTGGTCACTTGGAGGCCTTGTGGTTGCTGCATTGGCCACTTGGAGGCCTCATTGTTACTGTATTGGTCACTTAGGATCCTTGTGGTTGCCGTATTGGTGACCTGAAGGCCTGATGGTTGCCGATTTGTCATTTACTTGCAATCTCTTAATTCCTAGGCATAGCTAGTCTAATGACCTAGATTAGTATTTTTATTAGCACCATATTATTGTTGTTGTTGTTTTTATATAGCAGTGATATCTTCTGCAGCGCGTTACAGAGTACTTAGTCATTTCTCTGACTGTCCCCAGATGAGCTCACAATCTAATCCTATCATAGTCCTAGTCTTATTATTATTATTATGTACAGTATTTATTACAAGTGTTAGAGAATCTTCAGCTTCCCTCTGGTATACTACTTGTGACCCTGGACGTGGAGGCCCTCTATTCATGCATACCGCATGATTTTGGTGTTGAAGCCGTGAGAATTTTTCTTAGTGAGTTGAGCATACAAAATACGGCTCATAATATGCTTTTGTTGACCCTGTTGGACTTTATATTGAGAAATAACATTTTTTTGTTTGAGGATACCCACTACCTCCAGGTGCAGGGAGCGGCAATGGGCACCACTTGTGCTCCTTCGTATGCCAACCTGTACCTGGGGGCGTGGGAACGGGAATTATTCTCTGATGAGGATCTGTCGATTTACCTGTGCCACGCTTTGGCCTGGCACAGGTACATCGACGACATTTTGATTTTTTGGACAGGCGGAGTGGAACTTCTGTCTGAGTTTGTTAAGACCATTAACAAAAACGCATGGAATCTTAGATTTACCATGCATATGAGCCCTATCGAGGTCCCATTTCTGGACCTTATGATCTCGGTCTCGGCCGATGGCCTCGTCTCGACGCGCCTCTATAGGAAGGAGACTGCAACAAATGCACTGTTGAGAGCTGAAAGCTTCCATCCTAGCCATACTATTAAAGGAATCCCTATGGGCCAATATTTGCGGGTCCGGCGTAATTGTTCCGAGGACGCCACTTTTCGAGACGAGGCCATACGGCTGAGGTCCAGATTCAGACAAAGAGGTTATAAAGACAAAATTCTTAGAAAAGCATATAAAAAAGCTGAGGCCAGTAATAGAACAGCATTATTGGAGGCAGATAAACACACAGTTCGGGACAAAACTGAGTTCTTGAGATTTTGCACGAAATTCTCGGCGCAACACCATGAGATTTCCAAGATTTTGGGTAAACATTGGCACATTCTTGTTAATGACACCAAACTTAGCACGATTGTTACCAGTACCCCTCTTTTATCATTCCGGAGAGCCCCATCTCTGCGAGATTTTCTGGTGAACAGCCACTTTGTGGATCCCCAAGCCGGCACTAAACATTGTAAGGCAATGGGTACTTATACTTGTGGTGGGTGTTCAGTATGTCGGTATATCCAGGTGGGCAGATCAATCTGCCTACCTGATGGTCGTGAATGGCATTTCCCGCATTATGTTAATTGTAGTACCTCTCTTGTGGTCTATTTGTTGACCTGCCCTTGTGGGGCTTTTTATGTGGGCAAGACCAAGAACGAATTTCGATCGCGTATTTCACAACACATCACAAGTATTAAAAGTACTAATCTTGATAATCTTACCCCCGTGGCGAAACATTTTAAATTCGCTCACGGTGGTAATTTTCAGCAATTGCGATTTGTCGGCTTGGATAGGATTCACAGAGCGGCAAGAGGGGGTAATATGGACCGTTTATTGCTACAGCGCGAGGCACGCTGGATTTTTGATTTAGAGGCGACTAGATCACCAGGTCTCAATGAAAATACTAGTTATGTCCCTTTCCTTCCACTTCAGTGATGGGTTGCTGTGCTGCTCTCCCTCTCTGTGTCTGCGTTGCGCTACCGTTTGGTGGAGGGCTGTGGGCTTCCTGCTGGGGCATCTCATCTACCCACCTCGCGATATCATATGATTTTTTGATATAATATATAGATTATTGCCATATATATGGCTTCCATCTAGGTACAGTTGCACCTTTTGATGCATCTGTTGCCATATATGATGGTTCAAATTCTGAGTAATTTGCGAGGTTACATCTACTATCCATTGCAATATGTAATATGACTGACGTGATTATTGTTTATTGTTTTTTGATTGATAAGTTTCCATCATGTTTAATTGATGGTTTTCACCATTAGGGGCGTATGCTCCATTTATAGTCTGATAGGAGTTGTATTTCTGCCGCTGCTGTGCTGCCCCCATCTGATCCGGCTGTCCTGTGGTGTCTCCCGCCCCCTCCCCGGGGCCTGCGTGCGGGTGGGCGGGGCTTGGCGGACGCTTCGTGCGCGCTATCGGGCGCGCCCGTCGTGTCTGCCCGCCCCGCCCCCCCGCTCGCATTGGCCCTGGGGCGGGGGCGGGGGGCGTCGCATCTTGGGCCGGATTGGTCGTCGGCCTGTACTTAGCCGCAGAGTCACGAGCAGAGGGACACGCCTCCTGAAGAAGCCGGAAGAGCCGGCGAAATCGATTGAGGACGCCGTCCTCCGCCATTGGCATGCCTCTCCTCTTCCTCCCCATTGCCCTCATGGATCCTTGGCTCTCCTTCGCATAGCAGTGCCGCTCCTTCTTGGATCCACAGATGAGCCAACTCCTTATACGCAAGCCTCCAGCAACCATGGCACCTGCAAACCTCCAGCTACCTTGACATCTTGGATACAGTAAGAGCCCCTGGGCGTTGATACTGCTTACTGCCGATTCAGCACAGTCTGTCCGCACGCCTGACACATGCATGTTGCCTATATGAACTGCTGTCATACATGCTTTGCTGCTGCAACAAATTTTCGCTTTATGTGCCTTCCTCATGCTTACTTAGCTGTACTACATGCAATGTGCCCCTTATGTGGGAGGATGCTATGCCTGTCAATTGGGCTCAAACCCTGGCTGTGAACTGGTACACTGAGATGCTGATTTATATCATGGCTCATTTCTGGACTCTGTCATCTTAAGCTGCTGGAGTGCGCCAGACACACAGAGACATTGTTGTGCAGGTTTGCTGGTTGGCATAGGCTCAGGGCTCATTCTTTGAGATTGCACAATCTGCTTTTTGAACATTTGACTCATTGACCAGTACACCTACATCTACTTTTCATTGAATTCACAGTGAGATTCTGTGATTCGATCTGCAGATCCTTTAGCTAAAAGTGTGATTGGTCATTTCCTCTGTGGTAGTTAGCACAGGGGGATACTGCGCAGGTCTATTTTTTTCATGTGCACATGAGTTTTTTGATCTAGCTGGTACTGTTAGGGCCGGGGGGTTCTTGGGGGAGGGGGTGGACGTAGGGGCGGGTGTCTAATAGGTGGGAGTAGTGTTATTCATGTTTTAATATTTTTGTGTGTAATTTATAAATAAATATTTTCTACTTTTTGAAATTTGATTGGTTTGTACTCAGTCAGGTCACACCCCTCCATTACCTTATCTCAAAAATTTAATGTACAGTATTTATACAGCATTGACATCTTCTGCAGAACTTTACAGAGTACATAGTCATGTCTCTGACTGTCCTCAGAGCAGCTCACAATCTAATCCTACCATAGTCCTAGTCTAATGCCCTACCATATTATTATTTGTTTATATAGCACTGGCATCTTCTGCAGCACTTTACTGAGTACATAGTCATGTCTGACCGTCCTCGGAGAAGCTCACAATCTAACCCCTACTATAGCCCTAGTCTAATGTCCCACCATTGCTAAATTCATGTAAATTTGGCTCCACCCATGACCACACCCACATTCTGATCCATGGCCACATCCATTTTTTTTGCTGCGGCGCGCATGGTGCATCTTCATCTTTTCTTGCCCCCCTCCCCCCTGGAAAATTTTCTGTGGACGCCCATGGCCCTTAAGACTACTAACAGGTGACTTGAATAGCATTGACTATCTTCATACAATGGCACCTACAAGGGCTAATATATATTAGGCAGCAAGTGAACAGTTACTTTTTCAACATGGTGTGGTAAGAAGGAAACATGGGCAGGTGTAACAACTTTGACAAGAGCCAAACTGTAATGACTTGACAACTGGCTCAGAATATCTAACAAAAAACGTGGAAGGTCTTCAGGAGTGTTCACAGTATGACATGGCTAGTACCTACCAAAGGTGGTCCAAGGAAGAACAGCTAGTGAACTGGCAATGGAGTCATAAATACACATGGGGAGACATGGCTAACCCGTCTGGTTCAGTTCCACAGAGAATGCTGAAAACAATGCTTGCTTACCTAAGAAGAGGGCAGCTCTGCAACCTATAGAACCTTCCTGGTCCTCTCTCTGTCCTGTTGTTCCAGTGCCATTCCCCATTCAAAATTCATGCCCGACTGTGTCTTCAGTACTTCTTGTGGAGGCTTCATAAGTACTCGTGTCCCTGAGTACTTCTGAAGATAGGTGCATCTGTACTGTGCATGCTTGAGCCCGGACTCTTGCACGTACAGTACAGATCCACGCATCTTCAGAAGTACTGGGTAGCAAGAGTATTTCCAAAGCCTTTACGAGTGTTCCTGAAGGTTTATTTGACCAGCTGGTGAATAACTTCAGCGGAGGACAGCAGTGGACCGAGCGCATGGAGAGGGAACCAGGAAAGCTCTATGAGATCCAGAGCCTGCCCTCTTCATAGGTAAGTATCTAACTCACTTAAAGGAAAAAGGAGTTGAAGTGCAAGTTCTCAGCCCAGAGCCAGGGATGATACTGTCTGTAAATTTGCTGCCATTTGGTTAAAATGGTCTTTTTGCCCTGCCTGGGCAAAAAAATTCAAAATTCTGCTGTAAATTTTTCCAACCACTCCCCTCCCTGCACTGCTAACTATGGAGGTTGGTGTAGAGCTAGCCGTACACGGTTCAATTATGAGCTGATGTGCTTATCCGACCAATCATCCTCCAATATGGTCTAATTGTGATCGATTACTTCCCCACACAACACATCGATTTTCAGTGGGAACCAAATCAATCAACTGCCACTCCTGCTCTGCGTGTGATCCACAGAAGTGTATTTTACATCCTACTCAATCAATACTGCTGATCAATTTTAGTCAAAATCGTTGAAAGTTGATCGATAACATATTTAAAGGCAATAGATTACCAGCAGATTTGATCACAGTGCTTGAACCTGCAAAGAATTGAACAGCAAAATCAATGCAGAAGGATGGTGACATTCTAATGGAAGCAATATCAAGCTGCCCACACACTTGCAATGCTCACATGAATGATTAATGCACAAACATTGTGCTCTGCTTGCTGGGAAGCAGCCTGTTCTGTTCTATTGCGATGGAGGCAGAGGGACTAGTATGAGGTGCAATGCTATGGGGACTACAGCAGCACAACAACGATTTAGTCAGCATCTGGGGTCACATCTCAATGGCTGCCTTCTCCACTCCTCCAAGGACCTTCACCTGGACGCCCCGTATATCTCGAACTCCCACATATGATTGCAGGACTTCTCTATAGCTGCCCTCACTCTCTGGAACACTCCCTCTTTTAACAAGCCGAATTCCCATTACCCAATTCACGTTAACAGGGATTCGGACATTAATGGGCACAACCTATTGTTTATGATTACCTTGACAATCAGAAATTATAGATTGGCCGTAGGATTGTATCGTTAATGGTCACCTTTTGGTGGTAATATGGTCCCCTTCTCCTTAAGTATTAGGAAGCATTTGTGTGCCCAAATGTTAGAAGAATTGGGTAGTTCTATTAAAGTGGACCTGAGCTCCTGCACAGGACAGAAGGAAAGAGAGAGAGATGCACCTTGCATGTATTTAGCGAGTTTAGCCTGTCTAATTCCCCCTCATCTGTGATGAATCACAAGTGTAATTTGATAGCTCAGCTGTGTCAGCTGGCTGCCACGGCAGAGCAGCTAATGTGTAAACACGGGATATTAAACCTATGTCTGCTTCCATGAAAGAAGGCAGTAGACACACTGCAGATTTATTGCAGGATTGGTATCAGCTGTAACAAAGATGTTTTTCTTTAAAGGTTATTATTCTGTTGCTTATCTTTTAGAGCAGAGGGGAAGTTCTGGTCCACTTTAAGCAGTATGTTTCAGTAGAAAAGATGGTGGCCGAGGCCGGCACTGCTGGGTCCATTGTTTATTCGTAAAGTGCCATACATTACACAATTGTGGAAATCATGCAAGAAATCACATAGCAGCTATTAGCCTCAGAAGAAGCACCAAGTGAAATAGCTGTCCGGCTACTTTTCTCCCCCGCACCCATTACACATTTATGTTACACGGGAACACCACGTTAGTACACGGTGTTCCCTGTCTGGCATTCGGCCAAGCAGGAAGTGACGTGCGCTTATGGTCACTTCCTGCTCGAGTATGTGGAAGTGCACAGAAGCGCCACAACGTCAACTTCTTTAAAGAAGCCTGGGTCGCATAGACTAACATGACTTCCGGGCTGACGCAGATTGAAGCAGAAGCCACGCGGTAACATTTTGTGTTAGCGGTAAATTGGGGACCTCCGGTACAGCGTACGACAACGTGGGAAGCATGAACTTCCCCATAGACTTTCATTAGGCCGCGGTAGCAGTGTCAATTTGACGCACAACACCGCGCCAGTGTGAAAGGGTCCTCAGGGAAAAAGTTATATACTTACCTCAGGCTTCCCATGTCCTCCTTGAGACCACAATCTGGGACCCTCTGAAAGTCCCCGTCTATGAACAAGCACGACGACATTCCACAGGCACACTGAAGAGCAGCTCCATGCTACTGTGCAGGCCATCAGTATGCCTGCGCAGTGCAAAGCCATACAAAAAGCCCTTGTTGAATAAGTTCAGAAGGTCCCAGTGCTGTAACGGCGTGCTTGGGAGGAAGGTGGAAAACTCTTCATTATCCAGAGGCTCTTCACTGAGGTAAGTATCTACCGTTGGCGCTTTTTCGGTGTGGCACGACGGCTGCCGTGTAAAGTGGCTTGCCGAACTGAAATGCATCACATATAGGAACACACACAGCGAGGTGGGAGCATTGTGATGTAGCACATGTGTTAACAGTAAAAGTGAAGCACACTTTTCATTGTGTGCTTCACTGTATCCGACACAATGGGCTTGATTCACAAAGCCGTCATAACGCTTATCAGTCGCGCTAGCGTTTTGCCGTGCTATAACGCGCATAACTGTTTTCACACGCTATCATGAATTCTCGTACGAAAACGGCTGCGGTTTTGCGCAAAACGCGACTTT
Organism: Hyperolius riggenbachi; assembly: GCF_040937935.1. Classification (NCBI taxonomy): domain Eukaryota; kingdom Metazoa; phylum Chordata; class Amphibia; order Anura; family Hyperoliidae; genus Hyperolius; species Hyperolius riggenbachi. The sequence continues at coordinate 76,184 of NW_027152389.1, forward strand.
TTGTGCGTGAAAATTCACCATTGCGCGCAAAAAAGTTACGCGTGTTATAGCGCACACAAAATGCTAGCGCGACCATGATAAGAGTTATCAGGGCTTTGTGAATCAAGCCCAATGCGTGGATAATGTTCGGTGCCACTTTCCTGATCAGTTGCGTTCCTACAGGGAACGCAATGGCCACTGGGAATGTAGCCTTAAACGGAATTTAAAGTGCAAATTTTAGTGTCCAGTTACTTACCTGGGGCTTGTTCCGGCCCCTGAAGTTCGCCTGGTCCACACACTTCCTCATAAGGATAACTACTGTGCCGTTCATGTGCAGTGGCCAGCAACTTGCAGTTTTGCAGCATACAGAGGGGGACACTGGAGCAGCACAGAATAACAGCGGGAGACCAGGAAGACTTCAGGGAGCTCTTGGAAGAAGCTCCAGCTGAGTAATTGGGCATTTAAATTTTCACTTTAAGGATACCCAAGGCGCAGTCATTTGTACAAATGGAGGGAACAGACATGTATGAGCAGCAGTCCTCATGCCCACTGCTCTCCACCGCTACCTCATAAGTGCCCCGTACAGTGCTTATGCAGTAGCATTTATGAGGGTGTGAAAGCGGGATGGAGGAGAAGAGGGGAGTGGCAGGCAGTGCTGCCCATACATGCCAGCTCCCTCTGTTTGTACAAATGACTTTGCCTCGGGTATTCTTTAACATTCCCTTTGGGCTTGTTCACACTTAAAGCGTTTTCGTTGTTTTTTTTTAAGCGCCGGTGATTTTCAAAATCGTCCTAAAAGCGCTTGTGCAATGATTACCTATGAGAGAGTTCACATCTAAGCGCTCAGCAAACTGCTGCCTGTACCATTTTCTGAGCATTTTTGCTCAATGGAAGGTATAGGGAAATCGCAAGGCGCTTGAAAAAATGCTTTGTATAGCGTTTTCCCCAGCGCTTTTGATGAATAAATACATTGGGCTTCAGTCACAAAACAGTGCTAACTGTTAGCACAGGTTTTCGCACGTTTACGCGTGAAAAGACTATTTCTGCTGGCAAAAAAATCACATTCGCGTGTTAACACAAATTTTTCACGTGTTAACATTTGCACGAATGCGAATTTTTATGCGCAATAATTATCACGCAAAATATTGCACAAAGCACTTTTCACAGCGTGCTAACAGTTAGCACCGTTTTGTGAATCAAGCCTATTGTATTTATTCATTTCTGGGTGAGAGTTCACTTCTTGACTGACTGACAAAAAAACGAATCGCTCTGCAAAAACGCTTAGAAAAGCTTTTTTTTCCCCGATTCTCGGCACTTGGGTGGGTGATTCGTGTTTGTGCTTAACGGTTTTCTAAGCGTTTTTTTTTCCGAGCGGTTTTGTAATGCACTCCCTGACGCAAATCAGGAAGTGAACTCTTTGACCTGGCAAAGAATACGTATTTATTCTTAAAAATGCGAGCGCAATCGTGTTTGTACGTGTTCACCGATTTTCCTATACTTTCCATTGACTCGGAATTCCCCCAAAAATGGAACACGCACTGCTTTCCTGCCCACACCGCGAAGGACCCACGTTCCTATAAACCTTCTTATAGACATAAATTGGGGGGGGTGTTAAAAACCACAGGCGGACGAAAAAGACGAAATCTCTGCAGTGTGAACAAGCCCTGTCCTGGTTAAAATGTGGATGTGACTTCTTGTGATGTCCTGCAGAGGAGGTTGCTATATAGCAGAGCAGGTCTGCTATATTTACAACAGGTCAGTTTCTTCACACGAGATTTTGTGCATAGCATATCCTGCAGCTTCTGCGTGCTATAATGTTACACAGACAGCCAGAGATCACGCAGCACACACACAGCTTGCCATTACTACTGGATCACTGAGCGTGGCCAGGAATTGGCTAAAGCTCAGTGGGCGGGGCATGGTGAAGGTCTAGCATACTTTTTTTTTTTTGTTACTTTGAATTTCAGATTTTTTTTTTCACAATTTTCATACTAAAACTCGGCTTATGAGCCGAGATACATTTAGTTATCTAGCTTCAAAGGTAATTTTAAACATTTTAAAAGTTTGCCTGTTCGGTGACTTCGGTCACGTGATTGTGTAAAAGTAAAAAAAAAAAACGCGCCAAATTGATCAGCTGCTTCAATAAAAAGGTTAGTGTTACGCCGACCACGGCCGGCCATAATGAATGTGATTGCTGGGCAGAGCGGGCTGCCGGTCCGTTTGCGGGTTTGTATTTTTATTGTGTTTATTTAGTACTAGTAGTAGCGGGCTGACGGGCGGGCGATTGTCTCCCGCATTTGCTGGAAGAGCATTCAGCTGCTCCCTCCTCTTCTTATCACTGATGACAAGGTTTGATTGTGTGCAGTCTCACGATCTCCGAGCATCCAATAGCGCGGCTCGGGGGAGGGACTTGGCCAGCAGTAGTGTACTGCTAATTACACTGGCTGGGCATCGTGTGGCTTGTGATCATGTAGAGAAGCAGCCAGCGAGAAGTAGCAAGTTACAACAGACAGCCAGGCAACTCATATGCTGCCGGTGTAATGTCTGATTGCGCTGCCCGGACGATCCCTTCCACACTGAGTAGCACGCATGCTCAGTGTGAAGTTAATTATGCTGCTGGTGGTAAAATACTAAATATCTCCGCTTCCTTACATCCTACACCCCTCAAATTTTCGGGGTAGGGAGGAGACCCCTCGAACGACCTCTATGCCGAATTGTAGCCCCTGAGCCCCGCTGGTTAAGGAGATAGATTAGAGAAACCTATCTCTGGAACAAGTGGGGCTTGGGGGCTACAATTTGGCATAGGGAGAAGCGGAGATATTTAGTATTTTACCACCAGCGGCATAATGAAATGGGAACAGTGGCCGCACAGTCTCCTGCGCATGTGGGGCAGCGCAAATTAACAGGCAGTGTAATCAGACACAACACCTGGCTGAAGTTCTCCCCATTGGGTATATATAGCACAGATTGTGAAAACAAGGAAACAGATAAAGTCCTTTCGGGTCAGATTAGGTAGCTATAAAGGTGGCCACACACGGGACAATAAAATCTTCTGATTTTACAGTAATTCGATAAAAATGATCGTTTCTCTCAAAAATCGAAAGCTTTTTTTTTTTCATTTGAAAAATCCGATCGGATTTCCCTCTTTTTTTTCTTTTTTTTTTTTTTTTTTTAATTTAAATCGATCCGGAATGCCAGATAGTTCTCTTCAATTTCTACTAAAGATTGTATGGTGTGTGTTGGATTGTTAATTTATTAATATACACACCATAGCAATTTTCTCTGAGTTTCCAATCACTTTTATCATAATTGAGGAAAATATTGAACATAGGTGTGTGGTACATTGGTCATATTTTTGAAATGTTACAATCGGACAGAAAAATTGATTGCAATTTTTAAATTGAACAGATATTTAAAAAATTGTATGGTGTGTGGCCACCTTAACGGAGATAATCTGATTTGTCTGTTGCAATGTTTTTAAGCCTACCCTGCCTGATTTAGTCTCTCCACATGTGTAAAGTCTCCTTTCCTCCTCCACTTTTTTCTTCCCATCACATTCTCCTGTTCGATTTCTGTCCTTTTTTAGCTACCCTTTTCCCCATCTTGTTCCCTCTCTCCCTCAGTCTTTTAATCTACTATCTTGTGCTCTTTTCCTAACTTCCATTCTCTCCCTTTTTCATATTGACTGTCTACATGGGAGCTCACAATCTATCCCTACCATAGTCTAATGTCCTTACATAGTACATAGTCATGTCACTGACTGCCCTCAGAGGAGCTCACAATCTAATCCTACCATAGTCATAGCCTAATGCTGGGCATACATGGTTAGATTATGCGCCGGTATCGAGCCAGCGGCTTGATGCCGGCTCGTCCGCGTGGATCGATCCCCGCGGGCGCTGCTAATCAGCTGCTCCTTTCTTTCCAATGTTCTCCCCGCCGGTATCGAGCGCAGTATCGATCCGGTGGGGTATCGGACAGGTTGGATCTTATCAATCGAGCCATCAGCGGCTCGATTGGTAAGTATCTAACCATGTATGCCCAGCATAATGTCCTACCATATTATTATCAGGTGTTTATATAGCACTGACATCTTCTGCAGCCCTTTAGACCTGTCACTGACTGTCTTCAGTGGAGCTAACAATTGGTAATATGATATTGTGTGCTGGGGGAAGGAGGGGGGCAGTTCATTGACTGCTGGTCTAGGGCAGTGAAAAGTACAAATCCGGCCCTGACTGTATGGATTGGACATGCTGGGGAATCTTTGGCTGTTGTGGTTGAATGGGTGCACGGTGGTAATGGTATGCAATGTCGGGGTAAGCATCAAACGCATTTGAATCCCTGGCGCTGTTCCCACCCATGCCTTAAAATACTTCACCTGTCCACTATTGCTGGCTGCAGTGCCCATCAGTCTTTTGCATTCACATCCCTACTCGCTGCCGGTGTATAGCGCGTGGTGCGTGTGTGATGTCACACATTGCCCCCATATGCTTGCAGCCACATGGGGTGCCAGTACGGAATATGGATGCGCGCTGCAGCAGGCAACAGTGGACAGATAGTATTTTAATGCATGGGCAGGCGGGCACAATAAAAATAGGGGGGCAGATGCAGTGTCACAAGGCCAATAACTAAGATTTCATATTATCGATCGTTAATTGTTCTGCGGTATATGGGCAGGCAACAGATCTCTGATCTGTTGCCTGCCTTCCGATTCTACGATCAAAATCTATTTTTTACTCACCTAGGGCCTCTTCCAGCCCCGAGCAGCATTTCAGTCCATAGCCCTTGTCCTCTTCGGCCGTCCACAATGATGCTGACCTGCCGGCATGGTTGGCTCTTCAGTGCCTGCGTGGGCACTCCTGCACAACTACTGTACAAGCGCACTATGCACAAGATGACATGGATGCACACGCACTCAGTAGTTGTGCACTCAGAAGAGCCGACTTCGCTGGCGGGTCGCCATCATTGTGGATGGCCAGCGGGGACACGAAGAGGACTGGGGCTGAACTGCTGCTCGGAGCTGGAAAAAGCTCCAGGTGAGTAAAAAATAGATTTTGATTTTTGTAACGGAAGTCCTTTAATGCTGTCTGTATTTATGTGGAGTAATGAGTGTGCAGGTAATCACTGAGGTGTCACTGGGGCTTTTGGAGTGAAGTGGGGGCGTGTGTAACTGTGTTGGATGAGGTTATAGTACAACTGAAGTGAGAAGACTATGGGGGCTGCCATATTGGTTTTTGTTTTTTTTTGACATACCAGTTGTCCTGCAACCCTGCTGACCTATTTGGCTGCATTAGTGTCTGAATAGCACCAGAAACAATCATGCAGATAATTTTATCAAATCTGAAAATGTGAAACACTTGATCTGCTGCATGCTTGTTCAGGGTCAATGGTTAAAAGTATTAGAGGCAGAAGATCAACAAGATAACCAGGAAACTGCTATTGCTTAGTCTGAAGCCTTTCAAAAAACCTCTTTATGCTGCAGGCTTCTTCAGTATTATGAGCCAAGCTGATTCACCGCAGGGACGCAGCACAATGAGGGCTTTATACCCCCAAATCCCAGGGCAAAATTCCACAACTTTCCAGGTCGTAGATTTTGCTGCCCAGAGGAGGCAGAGCTTTGCATTGTAGCTCTGCCTCCAGTCCAATTAATCTGCGCTGATCGCTGCCTCTCCCTGCCCCTCTCAGTGAACGAAGACTGAGGGGTGGGAGGAGGCGGAGATCTGCGCAGATTGACGCGAGTAGAGGCAGAGCTACTGCCCTAAGCTCTGCCTCTACCAGGAAGGAGCCCCAAATCTTCCCCAGGGATTTCTGGGATATTAAGACCTTGTTCTGCTGCATCTCTGCAGTGAATCAGCTTGGCTTATAATGCTGAAGAAGCCTGCAGCATAAAAAGTATTTTGAAAGGCTTCAGACTCTCTTTAAAAGGAGCCAGAAGCAAAAATTTAAAGATACTTAAGGAGAGGGAAGGCTCTGGCTGCTATAGAGCCTTCCTGTTCCCCTCCTGGTCCCCTCGTTCCACCGCTGGCTCCCTCGTTAGCAGTCTCTGACTGATGTCGGAGACTGCTCTTTGCCACTGCGGTTGACTTCAGAAGTCTTCTGGAGCCCAAGTGCTGGACCGGTCACTTTATACTGTGGATGCGTAAGCACAGCCGCTTGTTTTTGGGAACACTCGGGCTCCCAAAGACTTTTGAAGCCTCCCGCTGCAGGAGATTGTAATGGAGGGGGAGCCTGGGTTGGAATGAGGGGACCAGGAGAGGAATGGGGACACTCTAGAAGATCCAGCTATAGCATGGTGGCAGTTGGGGGACAGACCTGTCATGAAGCAGAGAACATGTCTCTGTGTCCCATCTGCCCCCCCCCCCCTTCCCAACAACCACCTCGGGTTCTCTTTAAGCTGCTGTTAGTAGTTTAACATGTACATTTTAGTGTAATGGCTTCATAGCTATGCTGCTTTTCTGTCTTGACAAGATGGCTATTGCTGATAAATGCTTGTATTTGGTAGCACCTGAATTCCATTGCCATTTGTTGATTGCCAGTATTTGCTTTTTAAAGGATACTTTAGCCCATATCAAAATATAAAAACTGGGGAGCAGGCATGTGTAGGTAGCTCTCCTTATGCCCACCGCTCCCCTGTTCTCCTCCTTCCCCTCCTCCTTCCCCTCCATTATGGAGTAATGTCACCTGAAGCTACTTCTGGGTTGGGAGGGTACACTGAGCAAGTGCTGCCCAACAACGCAGGTCCTTGATTGCATGCCTGGGAGTGCTCTGTGCATGTGCACTACGGAACTACTTCATAGTGTGCATGCGCAGAGCGCTCCTGGCCACGTGATCGAGGATGCGTTTCACCAGGCAGCTCCTGCGCAATGGTCACTGACCTGGAAGTATCTACGGTGGGACATTACACCATAACGGAGGGAGATGGAAGAGAGCGGAGGGGCATGAGAGCCTCCTACTCATGCCTGCCCCCCCATTTTTAAATTTTTTGTATGGGCTAGGGCAGGGGTCTCAAACTCGCGGCCCTCGGTACAATATTTTGTGGCTCGCGCCGGCAAAAGCAAAAGAGACACGAAAGCGAACTATTTTACCTTATAGTTCGCTTTAGTGCTCCCAAGTAATCCGCCGCATCCCTGCTGCTAAACGAGGGCTGCAGAGCCCCCAAATCCCCCGGGCAAACATCCACGACTGCGCTGAGGGGCAGAGCTTCCAGCTGTAGCTCTGCCCCTCCTGACGTCAATCGCCGCACGGATCACCACCTCTCCTCTGTGAAGGAAGAGTGAGAGGGGCGGGCAGAGGCGGCAATCCGCAGTGATTGACGTCAGGAGGGGCAGAGCTGAAGCTGAAAGCTCTGCCCCTTCCAGGAAATGCCGGCGGATTTCCCCCAGGGCGATTTGGAGGCTCTGCAGGCCTCGTTTTGTGGCGGGGACACGGCGGATTACTTGTAATGGGAGCACTGAAGCAAACTATAAGGTAGGACACTTCATGTTCAGAAGAAATAATTAAGACTGTTAATGACATTTGAGGACTTTTTTTGTGAAATCCCTTAAGCGGCCCAGCCTCATCCTGACTTTGCCTCCTGCGGCCCCCAGGTAAATTGAGACCCCTGGGCTAGGGTATCCTTTAACAGTTGTCATTGCTATCCGCTTGCCATTGGCAGTTTTTGCACGTTGCTATTTACGTGTCATTGGTCTGCTTGTGTCTTTTTGCCACTGGAAAGATTTGTAGGTCGTTGCTGTCTGGTTGTCTCTTGAAATTTTTTAGTCATTGCTATCTGCAAGTCATGTGGCAATGCATGCAGGTCATTGCTGTCTGCCTGTCATTTGTATTTTAGTATTATCTGCTTGTCCTGTTAAGGTAGCCATACATCAGGCGACTTGGTGACCAATCGACCATCCAATTCGATTATAATTGAATCGGAGGAAAATCGGTGCTAAGTGCATGCCTGACCGACAATGCAAACAGTTTCGGGACGAAATTAATCGCATAAGTCGATCACACATGCTGCAAGATGTTGGGACGACTTGCTTGATCGGGTGCACGGCGGTAACGGAGTGCAATTTTGGGATGATTGACGAATGGTATAGTTTTCCTTTGGTAGCTGCCTGTCATTTAGTGCTCTTTTGAATTTAAAAAAATAAACTTCTCCCTAGGGGAGGTTCATAATGGTGTTGGGGAAGCACCATTGTTACTACTTGGCACTGGAAATATCTGTAGGTTGATGCTGTGTGCTAGTGGCTTGAAATTTTACTTGAAGTCATTGCTGTCTGCCTGCCTGCTGTTGGTAATGTTTGCAGGTCTACCAAGTTATCTTTTTTAATGTCTGCAGGTCTACCAGGTCATCTCTGGTAATGTCTGCAGGCTATCGCTGTCTGCCTGCCCTTCTTAATGTCTGTAGGTCATTTGGCAACACCTGCATAGTATTGCTGGTAATGTCTGCCGGTCATCTGCGGTCTGCCGGTCATCTGCGGTCTGCCGGTCATCTGCGGTCTGCCTACCATTGACAATGCCTGCAGGCTATTGCGGGCTGCAGGTTATTGCTGGTAATATCTGCAGGTCATTGCTGTCTGCCTACCATTGGCTAAGCCTGCAGGTCACCTGGCATTTCGGTAATGTCTGCAGGCCATCGCTGTCTACCTGCCATTGATAATGTCTGCAGATAATGTCTGCAGGTAATTTCTGGTGTTGTCTGCAGGTCATTGCTGCTTGCCTGCCATTGACTATGCCTGCAGGTCATTGCTGTCTGCAGGTCACCTGGCCATGCCTGGAGGTCATTTGGCAATGTGGTAATGTCTGCCGGTCATCGCTGGTAGTGTGTGCAGGTCATTTGATCATGTCTGCTGGTCAGCTGGCAGTGTCTGCAGGTCATTGCGTTCTGCCTACCATTGATTATGCTTGCTTGCAGGACATTGCTGTCTGCAGGTCATTTGGCCATGCCTGCAGGTCATTTGGCCATGCCTGCAGGTCATTTGGCCATGCCTGCAGGTCATTTGGCCATGCCTGCAGGTCATTTGGCCATGCCTGCAGGTCATTTGGCCATGCCTGCAGGTCATTTGGCCATGCCTGCAGGTCATTTGGCCATGCCTGCAGGTCATTTGGCCATGCCTGCAGGTCATTTGGCCATGCCTGCAGGTCATTTGGCCATGCCTGCAGGTCATTTGGCCATGCCTGCAGGTCATTTGGCCATGCCTGCAGGTCATTTGGCCATGCCTGCAGGTCATTTGGCCATGCCTGCAGGTCATTTGGCCATGCCTGCAGGTCATTTGGCCATGCCTGCAGGTCATTTGGCCATGCCTGCAGGTCATTTGGCCATGCCTGCAGGTCACCTGGCCATGCCTGCAGGTCACCTGGCCATGCCTGCAGGTCATAGCTGGAAATGTCTCCAGGTCATTGCTGCCTGCCTGCTATTGGTAATACCTGCAGGTTATTTGGCAGTGTCTGCAGGTCATTGCTGTTTGCTGCTCATTGCTGGTAACTTCTGCAGGTCAATGCTGTCTGCCTACCATTGGCTATGCCCACAGGTCATTTGGCCATGCTTGCAGGTCGTTTGGTAATGCTTACAGGTCATTTGGCAACACCTGCAGGCTATTGCTGTCTGCCGGTTGTTGCTGGTAATGTCTGCAGGTCATTTCTGTCTGCCTACCATTGGCTATGCCTGCAGGTCATTGCTATATGCAGGTCATTTGGCAATGCCTGCAGGTCATTTGGCAATGTGGGTAACGTCTGCTGGTCATCGCTTACTGCCTGCAGGTCATTCATGTAAAATCTACAGGTCATGGTTGGTAATGTCTGCAAGGAGTTGCTGTCTGCCTACCATTGACTATGCTTGCAGGTCACCTGGCTAATGTCTGCTGGTCACCTGGCTAATGTTTGCCGGTCACCGTTCTCTGCCTACCGTTGACAATGTCTGCAGGTCATTTGGCTAATGTCTGCAGGTTATTGCGGGCTGCAGGTCATGGCTGGTAATGTCTGCAGGTCATTGCTGTCTGCCTACTGTTAGCTATGACTGCAGGTCACCTGGTAATGTCTACAGGCCATACAAAAATGGAAAGGAGAAAGCACTTGCACAAAATGCAGCAGGGGTGGATGCTGCCACACTCGGCTTACCTGCAGCGTGCTCCAAAGGTAGTCCACGATTTCAATCAAAAGAATAGGAGATGGGCACAGCTGCTAAAATACCCTTTATTGTGGCTGGGTAGACACAAAAAAAGCTTACAGCAGTGGGGGGATAGGGGAAGGACAAGTCTGACAGCGGTTTCGCAGGGACTAGCCCTGCTTCATCAGAGACCTCTGAAGCAGGGCTAGTCCCTGCGAAACAGCTGTCAGACTTGTCCTTCCCCCATTCCCCCCCCCCCCCCCCTCACTGCTCTAAGCCTTTTCTGTCTACCCAGCCACAATAAAGGGTATTTTAGCAGCTGTGCCCCATCTCCTTCTATTGTTTTGATTGAAATGTCTGCAGGCCGTTTGGCAGTGTGGTAATGTCTGCTGGGCATTTGGCAGTGTGGTAATGTCTGCAGGCCGTTTGGCAGTGTGGTAATGTCTGCAGGCCGTTTGGCAGTGTGGTAATGTCTGCAGGCCGTTTGGCAGTGTGGTAATGTCTGCAGGCCGTTTGGCAGTGTGGTAATGTCTGCAGGCCGTTTGGCAGTGTGGTAATGTCTGCAGGCCGTTTGGCAGTGTGGTAATGTCTGCAGGCCGTTTGGCAGTGTGGTAATGTCTGCAGGCCGTTTGGCAGTGTGGTAATGTCTGCAGGCCGTTTGGCAGTGTGGTAATGTCTGCAGGCCGTTTGGCAGTGTGGTAATGTCTGCAGGCCGTTTGGCAGTGTGGAAATGTCTGCAGGCCGTTTGGCAGTGTGGTAATGTCTGCAGGCCGTCGCTCTCTGCCTGCCATATATGCCTGTCGGTCATTGCATTGCTGGTGGTGTCTGCAGGTCATTGCATTGCTGGTGGTGTCTGCAGGTCATTGCATTGCTGGTGGTGTCTGCAGGTCATTGCATTGCTGGTGGTGTCTGCCGGCCATTGGCCCATATCTGCCGGCCATGCATGCCTGCAGTTCAATTGGCCAATGTCTGCAGGTCATCGCATCGCTGGTAATTTCTGCGGGTTTCTGTTGTCTGCCAGTGATTGCTGCCTTCTATTGGTAATGTCTGCAGGTCATTTGGCAATGTCTGCAGGTCATTGCTGTTTGGTTGTTGCTGGTAATGTCTGCAGGTCATTGCTGTTTGCCTACCATTAACTATGCTTGCAAGTCATTTGGCCGTGCCTGCAGGTCACCTGGCAATGTCTGCAGGTAATTTGGTAATGCTTGCAGATCATTTGATAATGCTTGCAGGTCATTTTGCAACACCTGCAGGCTATTGCTATCTGCTGGTTGTTGCTGGTAATGTCTGCAGGTCATTTGCCCATGTCTGCTGCTGCCGCCCATGTCTGCAGGATCCTGCTGCTGCCGCCCATGTCTGCCTGTCTGCAGGTTGTTCCTAGTAATGTCTGCTGGTCATTGGCTATGCCTGCAGGTCACCTGACATTATGTGCATGTCATCTGGCATTGTGTGCATGTCATTTTACAATGTGGTAATGTCTGCAGGCCGTTTGGCAGTGTGGTAATGTCTGCAGGCCGTTTGGCAGTGTGGTAATGTCTGCAGGCCGTTTGGCAGTGTGGAAATGTCTGCAGGCCGTTTGGCAGTGTGGAAATGTCTGCAGGCCGTTTGGCAGTGTGGAAATGTCTGCAGGCCGTTTGGCAGTGTGGAAGTGTCTGCAGGCCGTTTGGCAGTGTGGAAATGTCTGCAGGCCGTTTGGCAGTGTGGAAATGTCTGCAGGCCGTTTGGCAGTGTGGAAATGTCTGCAGGCCGTTTGGCAGTGTGGAAATGTCTGCAGGCCGTTTGGCAGTGTGGAAATGTCTGCAGGCCGTTTGGCAGTGTGGAAATGTCTGCAGGCCGTTTGGCAGTGTGGAAATGTCTGCAGGCCGTTTGGCAGTGTGGAAATGTCTGCAGGCCGTTTGGCAGTGTGGAAATGTCTGCAGGCCGTTTGGCAGTGTGGAAATGTCTGCAGGCCGTTTGGCAGTGTGGAAATGTCTGCAGGCCGTTTGGCAGTGTGGAAATGTCTGCAGGCCGTTTGGCAGTGTGGAAATGTCTGCAGGCCGTTTGGCAGTGTGGAAATGTCTGCAGGCCGTTTGGCAGTGTGGAAATGTCTGCAGGCCGTTTGGCAGTGTGGAAATGTCTGCAGGCCGTTTGGCAGTGTGGAAATGTCTGCAGGCCGTCGCTCTCTGCCTGCCATATATGCCTGTCGGTCATTGCATTGCTGGTGGTGTCTGCAGGTCATTGCATTGCTGGTGGTGTCTGCAGGTCATTGCATTGCTGGTGGTGTCTGCAGGTCATTGCATTGCTGGTGGTGTCTGCCGGCCATTGCATTGCTGGTGGTGTCTGCCGGCCATTGGCCCATATCTGCCGGCCATGCATGCCTGCAGGTCATCGCATCGCTGGTAATTTCTGCGGGTTTCTGTTGTCTGCCAGTGATTGCTGCCTTCTATTGGTAATGTCTGCAGGTCATTTGGCAATGTCTGCAGGTCATTGCTGTTTGGTCGTTGCTGGTAATGTCTGCAGGTCATTGCTGTTTGCCTACCATTAACTATGCTTGCAAGTCATTTGGCCGTGCCTGCAGGTCACCTGGCAATGTCTGCAGGTAATTTGATAATGCTTGCAGGTCATTTTGCAACACCTGCAGGCTATTGCTATCTGCTGGTTGTTGCTGGTAATGTCTGCAGGTCATTTGCCCATGTCTGCTGCTGCCGCCCATGTCTGCAGGGTCCTGCTGCTGCCGCCCATGTCTGCCTGTCTGCAGGTTGTTCCTAGTAATGTCTGCTGGTCATTGGCTATGCCTGCAGGTCACCTGACATTATGTGCATGTCATCTGGCATTGTGTGCATGTCATTTGACAATGTGGTAATGTCTGCAGGCCGTTTGGCAATGTGGTAATGTCTGCAGGCCGTTTGGCAGTGTGGTAATGTCTGCAGGCCGTTTGGCAGTGTGGTAATGTCTGCAGGCCGTTTGGCAGTGTGGTAATGTCTGCAGGCCGTTTGGCAGTGTGGTAATGTCTGCAGGCCGTTTGGCAGTGTGGTAATGTCTGCAGGCCGTTTGGCAGTGTGGTAATGTCTGCAGGCCGTTTGGCAGTGTGGTAATGTCTGCAGGCCGTTTGGCAGTGTGGTAATGTCTGCAGGCCGTTTGGCAGTGTGGTAATGTCTGCAGGCCGTTTGGCAGTGTGGTAATGTCTGCAGGCCGTTTGGCAGTGTGGTAATGTCTGCAGGCCGTTTGGCAGTGTGGTAATGTCTGCAGGCCGTTTGGCAGTGTGGTAATGTCTGCAGGCCGTTTGGCAGTGTGGTAATGTCTGCAGGCCGTCGCTCTCTGCCTGCCATATATGCCTGTCGGTCATTGCATTGCTGGGTCATTGCATTGCTGGTGGTGTCTGCCGGTCATTGCATTGCTGGTGGTGTCTGCCGGTCATTGCATTGCTGGTGGTGTCTGCCGGTCATTGCATTGCTGGTGGTGTCTGCCGGTCATTGCATTGCTGGTGGTGTCTGCCGGTCATTGCATTGCTGGTGGTGTCTGCCGGTCATTGCATTGCTGGTGGTGTCTGCCGGTCATTGCATTGCTGGTGGTGTCTGCCGGTCATTGCATTGCTGGTGGTGTCTGCCGGCCATTGGCCCATATCTGCCGGCCATGCATGCCTGCAGTTCAATTGGCCAATGTCTGCAGGTCATCGCATCGCTGGTAATTTCTGCGGGTTTCTGTTGTCTGCCAGTGATTGCTGCCTTCTATTGGTAATGTCTGCAGGTCATTTGGCAATGTCTGCAGGTCAATGCTGTTTGGTCGTTGCTGGTAATGTCTGCAGGTCATTGCTGTTTGCCTACCATTGACTATGCTTGCAAGTCATTTGGCCGTGCCTGCAGGTCACCTGGCAATGTCTGCAGGTAATTTGGTAATGCCTGCAGATCATTTGATAATGCTTGCAGGTCATTTTGCAACACCTGCAGGCTATTGCTATCTGCTGGTTGTTGCTGGTAATGTCTGCAGGTCATTTGCCCATGTCTGCTGCTGCCGCCCATGTCTGCAGGGTCCTGCTCCTGCCGCCCATGTCTGCCTGTCTGCAGGTTGTTCCTAGTAATGTCTGCTGGTCATTGGCTATGCCTGCAGGTCACCTGACATTATGTGCATGTCATCTGGCATTGTGTGCATGTCATTTGACAATGTGGTAATGTGTGCAGGTCATCTCTGCCTGCAGGTCATTGCAATGTGTGCAGGCTATCGCTTTCTGCCTGCAAGTCATTTGGCTTTGTGTGCAGGTCAGCTGGTAATGTCAGCCGGTCATTGCTTGCTTCCTACTATTGACTCATTCCTGTCTGCAGGTCCTTTGGCCAATGTCTGCAGGTCATCGCTGTCTGCCTACTATTGACCATGTCTGCAGGTTATTGCTGTCTGCATGTCATCGCTCAGTGTTCTCCCTAGGCCCTTTTAGCCAGGTGCTCCACCCGGCTAGTTTTGGTGAGCACCTGGCTGTCAATGGCTAACATACTCCTGTGAACAAATCTGCTTACAGCATAGAAGCACCAGCCCTACATTTTCTCATTTCACCCCACCCGGCTACTTTTTTATGCCACCCGGCTACTGTTTCATGCCACCCGGCTAGGAAAAAAAATTCTGGGGAGAACAGTGTCACAAGTAATGTCTGCAGGTCATTGCTGTCTGCCTACCATTGGCTATGCCTGCAGGTCACCTGGCATTGTGTGCATGTCATTAGACAATGCGGTAATGTCTGCCTGCCATCGCTGTCTGCCTGCAGGTCATTCCTGTCTGCAGGCTATTGCTGGTAATGTCTACAGGTCATTACAATGTGTGCAGGCTATCACTTTCTGCCTGCAGTTCATTTGGCAATGTGTGCAGGTCACCTGGCAATGTGGTAATGTCATGTCTGCCGGTCTTTGCTGGTCATCGCTTTCTGCCTACCATTGACTATGCTTGCAGGTCATTTGGCCATACCTGCAGGTCACCTGGCCATGCCCGCAGGCCTTTGTTGGCAATGCCTGCCATTGGTAATATCTGCAGGTCATTGATTTCTTCCTGCTATTGGTAATGTCTGCAGATCATTGTTGTTTGTTCTTGGTAATGTCTGCAGGTCGTCACGGTCTGCCTTCCATTGGCTATGCCTGCAGGTCATTTGCTAATGCCTAGAGGTCATTTGGCAATGTGGTAATGCCTGTGGGTCATTGCTGGCAATGCTGGGGGTAATGTCTGCTGGTCATTCCTCTTTGCAGGTCATTACTGGAAATATCTGCAAGTCATTGCTTTCTGCCTACGCTTGGCAATGCCTGTAGGTCTTATATAAATGTGACTATATCTGCCGGTCATTGCTGGTAATGTCTGCCTGTCATTCCCTGTGACCGTGGGAAAGCAATGCAGCACATTAGCAACAGGTTGCGTTGCACACAGTGACGCATGCAATCCATTCAATAATTGCTTCACTGTAAACACGTTTTGCAGTAAAGCACTGCATGCAGTGCTTTGGAATGTATGCTGTTATACCACATCCACCACACATGAATGCCATTATCTGCCTACCGCTGTTAATTGTATGTCACTGATATTTTTCCCTTTTGGTATTTTCTGCTAATTATTGATAGTATCTGTGTTTAAAGAGACACTGAAGCGAAAAAAAAATTATGATGATATGATTTGTATGTGTAGTACAGCTAAGAAATAAAACATTAAGATCAGATACATCAGTCTAATTGTTTCCAGTACAGGAAGAGTTGAGAAACTCCAGTTGTTATCTCTATGCAAACAAGCCATTAAGCTCTCCGACTAAGTTAGTCGTGGAGAGGGCTGTTATCTGACTTTTATTAGCTCAACTGTTCCTGGACTATTTACTTTTCCTCTGCTAGAGGAGAGGTCATTAATTCAGACTGCTCTGAAAGAATCATTTTGAATGCTGAGTGTTGTGTAATCTGCACATATTATAGAATAATGCAATGTTAGAAAAAACACTATATACCTGAAAATAAAAGTATGAGAATATTTTCTTTGCTGCTAATCTTCTAGTAATTATTCATAGTACACAACCAATTCATTATATCGTATATTTTTTTTCGCTTCAGTGTCTCTTTAAGTGATATCTATTTTTCAATTTGACAATATCTGCGTGTCAGTACCTCAGACTCTGTTCCCAATTGTTGCTGGACCACATGTGGCCAGCGGGAGCAGTTTAGTATCCACTCCGATGGTCCGGCGTAGTTCGGGTGGAGCCTGCTGCGGACATGCTCCACTATAGGCTATATGAGGGAACACATCTGCCTGCCCGGGATTATCGCGGACTGCACAGACGTGCGGTCAGCTTACTGCAATAGATTATGTGGATCCGTGACAAGTGTAAACGGCTCCTATTTATAAAATAGTAGCTGTTCACTGTCCGTTTAGCGATGAGCGGAGGATAGACAAAAAATGTCCATTCTCCGCTCTAATGGGAACACAGCCTTATTTGTAACACGTGCTTCATTGACGTTATCCTCATTTGCTTGCTTAGTAAAGAATTGTGTAGTTTTCAGAGTTTTACACATGTTTACAGTTGTCCATCTTTCTTCTTTAAGGATCATATGACATTTCGGGATGAGATGCTTTCATGCTTGCTTGTGACCCAGTAATGTGAGACCAGGAACAGCTATGGCAGCTGGTGCAGGGGAGATTACATAGCAGGGACATTGGGGGATGGACTGACAGGAGGATAACATTTGGGATGTCGGGGTGGATATGGAGTCGCAAGGCAGATCCCAAGAGATTTCATGCAAAATTTGCTTGGGAGCTATCTTGCGGTATGTGGGTAGCCAACAGATCTCTCTCCAATCAGATTTGATCTGTCTGGATGCCTTTAAGTGGATCTTAATTGGTCAAGCTGATGCAAATGTGCTGTAATTACATGCAACTTAAGGTACATACACACGTCTGGTTTTTCCAAATGACCTGTCGTTTGGACGTCAAATCGTGCGTGTGTACAAACGATCGGTTGGCTAACGCTGATTTTAACAGTCAAAACCAGGCTTATCAGCCAAACGATTGATTGTACACCCGCCCTAAGTGACGTCTAAACGACCGGTCGTTTGGAAAAATCAATGTGTGTATGTACCTTTAGAATTAGGCCAACTTCATTTTATTGACCCAATTCCAAGCTGTTTGCACTTCTCAAGTTTGCATTAATACAGAAAATTAGTATTCCATTGTTTGTTGCTAATCTCTTCTTAAAGCGGAATATAACCCTGCATTTCAACTTTGCTCTAAAACATTATTTACAGTATATTATATGCAACCAGCATTTTTTTTTTAACTAGACCAGCATTGGAAGGGTTACACAGGGCTTTAAAGTTCCTTTAGATTTCTGCAGACGCATCAGAAGCTGAAAAGAGATACATTTTGTTTACAGAAATGTATCTAAGTGTTGAATGACTCATCTCTCTGACTGAGAAGGAGCTTGGAGGACTGCCAAAGAGTGTGTAACTGTTTATCAATAGATACATAGAATGTAACAATCTGAACTTCTGCATATCTCTCCACTGAACTTGAAACGTCTGTGTTTAACCCTTCCAATGCTGGTCTAGTAAAATAGTAGCTGTTTTGCATATAATATGCTGTAAATAATATTTTAGAGCAAAGTTGAAATGCAGGGTTATATTCCGCTTTAAAGGACAACTGTACTGAGGGATATGGAGGCTGCCATATTTATTTTCTTGTAAACAATACCAGTTGCCTGGCAGCCCTGCTGATCTATTTGGCTGCAGTAGTCTTAATAACACCAGAAACAAGCATGCAGCTAAACTTGTCAATGTCAGAACCTGATCTGCTGCATGCTTGTCCAGGGTCTATGGCTAAAAGCATTAGAGACAGAGGATCAGCAGGATAGCCAGGCAACTGGTTTTGTTTGAAAGGAAATAAATATGGCAGCCTCAATTTCCCTCAATTCAGATGAGGTGAAAAGGATATTGAATGCTGCCATATGTATTTCCTTTCAAACAATACCAGTTACCTGGCAGTCTTCCTGATCCTGTGTCTCAAATACTTTGAGCCAAAGACCCTGAATAAGCATGCAGCAGATCGGGTACTCTTGACTCTGGTTTTACTGGATTAGCCATATGCTTGTTCCAGGGTCGCTACTTATGCAAGATCAATAGGGCTGCCGGGCAACTGGTATTGTTTACAAGGAAATAAATATGGCCGCCTCCATAACACTCTTACTAAGTCTTCACTGGTTTTTCCAGTGTTCTTGGGCCAATGCAAGTTCCATTGCTGAGAAGAAAAATCCCAAATTAGGTATAGCTATTTACCCTATTTTATATGATCTTTCAATTTCTTTTGCTACAATGTATGTTGATTGTATTTGATTGTGAAATAAAGTTCTTTCTTTTGTTGTGTGGTTTATTCTCTTGTCTCAAGGATAAAAAAGTAATGCTAAAACTCAAAAGAAATGTTTAAAGGTGGTCATTTTGTCCTGTGGGGGAAAAGTTTAAATATGAGTTTGAGATGGCTAAAATGAAAGCACACCTGAAGTGAGAGGGATACGGAGGCTGATATACGGTATTTACTTTTAAACAAACATATTGACAGGCTTTCCTGCCTATATTCTCCCTCAAATAGTTTTTGCCAGACCCTGAACAAGCATGCAGATCAGATGTTTGACTAAAGTCTGACTGGATTAGCCCTATGTTAGTTTCAAGTGTGCTATTCATATACTACTTCAGCTAAAGAGATCAGCAGGATTGTCTGGCAATGACATAACTTAACCATTCTTTTAAAGCTCAGTACACACATTATATCTTGATTGGCCCGTCACTGGTCAGTTTTACCTCTCATGTAGTATGAGGGTCAACAGATTTAAAATACTTTTATACTAATCACTCCATGTGTGCATATGTGAAGCTACCAGTGGTATGCACTGTTGAAAGCACTTAAGGAACACTGAAGGCTTCCTTGTAGTAGAACCCAATTGCAGTTACTTAGTTTGGTTGTGTAGGAAAAGGGGTGTATTACTGAAATAGTAAATCTTTCTTTTTTTTTTTTTTACGCAGTGCTTGCTGTTGGCCTCCCAATGGGCCGCTTGCCGCTGTAGTCCCCCGATGGGCCGCTTGCCGCTGTAGTCCCCCCGATGGGCCGCTTGCCGCTGTAGTCCCCCGATGGGCCGCTTGCCGCTGTAGTCCCCCGATGGGCCGCTTGCCGCTGTAGTCCCCCGATGGGCCGCTTGCCGCTGTAGTCCCCCGATGGGCCGCTTGCCGCTGTAGTCCCCCGATGGGCCGCTTGCCGCTGTAGTCCCCCGATGGGCCGCTTGCCGCTGTAGTCCCCCGATGGGCCGCTTGCCGCTGTAGTCCCCCGATGGGCCGCTTGCCGCTGTAGTCCCCCGATGGGCCGCTTGCCGCTGTAGTCCCCCGATGGGCCGCTTGCCGCTGTAGTCCCCCGATGGGCCGCTTGCCGCTGTAGTCCCCCGATGGGCCGCTTGCCGCTGTAGTCCCCCGATGGGCCGCTTGCCGTGTCAGTCCCCCGATGGGCCGCTTGCCGTGTCAGTCCCCCGATGGGCCGCTTGCCGTGTCAGTCCCCCGATGGGCCGCCTGCCGTGTCAGTCCCCCGATGGGCCGCCTGCCGTGTCAGTCCCCCGATGGGCCGCCTGCCGTGTCAGTCCCCCGATGGGCCGCCTGCCGTGTCAGTCCCCCGATGGGCCGCCTGCCGTGTCAGTCCCCCGATGGGCCGCCTGCCGTGTCAGTCCCCCGATGGGCCGCCTGCCGTGTCAGTCCCCCGATGGGCCGCCTGCCGTGTCAGTCCCCCGATGGGCCGCCTGCCGTGTCAGTCCCCCGATGGGCCGCCTGCCGTGTCAGTCCCCCGATGGGCCGCCTGCCGTGTCAGTCCCCCGATGGGCCGCCTGCCGTGTCAGTCCCCCGATGGGCCGCCTGCCGTGTCAGTCCCCCGATGGGCCGCCTGCCGTGTCAGTCCCCCGATGGGCCGCCTGCCGTGTCAGTCCCCCGATGGGCCGCCTGCCGTGTCAGTCCCCCGATGGGCCGCCTGCCGTGTCAGTCCCCCGATGGGCCGCCTGCCGTGTCAGTCCCCCGATGGGCCGCCTGCCGTGTCAGTCCCCCGATGGGCCGCCTGCCGTGTCAGTCCCCCGATGGGCCGCCTGCCGTGTCAGTCCCCCGATGGGCCGCCTGCCGTGTCAGTCCCCCGATGGGCCGCCTGCCGTGTCAGTCCCCCGATGGGCCGCCTGCCGTGTCAGTCCCCCGATGGGCCGCCTGCCGTGTCAGTCCCCCGATGGGCCGCCTGCCGTGTCAGTCCCCCGATGGGCCGCCTGCCGTGTCAGTCCCCCGATGGGCCGCCTGCCGTGTCAGCCCCCCGATGGGCCGCCTGCCGTGTCAGCCCCCCGATGGGCCGCCTGCCGTGCCAGTCCCCCGATGGGCCCCGGGGGACTGGCACGGCAGGCGGCCCATCGGGGGCTGGCACGGCAGGCGGCCCATCGGGGGGCTGGCACGGCAGGCGGCCCATCGGGGGGCTGGCACGGCAGGCGGCCCATCGGGGGGCTGGCACGGCAGGCGGCCCATCGGGGGGCTGGCACGGCAGGCGGCCCATCGGGGGGCTGGCACGGCAGGCGGCCCATCGGGGGGCTGGCACGGCAGGCGGCCCATCGGGGGGCTGGCACGGCAGGCGGCCCATCGGGGGGCTGGCACGGCAGGCGGCCCATCGGGGGGCTGGCACGGCAGGCGGCCCACCGGGGCGTCTGGCACGGCAGGCGGCCCCCCGGGGCGTCTGGCACGGCAGGCGGCCCCCCGGGGCGTCTGGCACGGCAGGCGGCCCCCCGGGGCGTCTGGCACGGCAGGCGGCCCCCCGGGGCGTCTGGCACGGCAGGCGGCCCCCCGGGGCGTCTGGCACGGCAGGCGGCCCACCGGGGCGTCTGGCACGGCAGGCGGCCCACCGGGGCGTCTGGCACGGCAGGCGGCCCACCGGGGCGTCTGGCACGGCAGGCGGCCCACCGGGGCGTCTGGCACGGCAGGCGGCCCACCGGGGCGTCTGGCACGGCAGGCGGCCCACCGGGGCGTCTGGCACGGCAGGCGGCCCACCGGGGCGTCTGGCACGGCAGGCGGCCCACCGGGGCGTCTGGCACGGCAGGCGGCCCACCGGGGCGTCTGGCACGGCAGGCGGCCCACCGGGGCGTCTGGCACGGCAGGCGGCCCACCGGGGGGTCTGGCACGGCAGGCGGCCCACCGGGGGGTCTGGCACGGCAGGCGGCCCATCGGGGGACGGGCACGGCAGGCGGCCCCTGGCAAGCAGAAGTAGTCCCCCGATGGGCCGCTCGCCGCTGTAGTCCCCCGATGGGCCGCTCGCCGCTGTAGTCCCCCGATGGGCCGCTCGCCGCTGTAGTCCCCCGATGGGCCGCTCGCCGCTGTAGTCCCCCGATGGGCCGCTCGCCGCTGTAGTCCCCCGATGGGCCGATCGCCGCTGTAGTCCCCCGATGGGCCGATCGCCGCTGTAGTCCCCCGATGGGCCGCTTGCCGTGTCTGTCCCCCAATTGCCGTGTCAGTCCGCTGATAAGCCGCATGCCGTGTCAGTCCCCTGATGTCAGGCCGCCCATCAGGGGACTGACATGGCAAGCGGCCCGTCAGGATGGGCACGGCAGGCGGCCGTTAAGGGATGGGCATGGCAGGCGGCCCCCGGCAAGCAGGGTTAGTCCCCCCCGATGGGCCGCTTGCCGATGTAGTCCCCCCGATGGGCCGCTTGCCGATGTAGTCCCCCCGATGGGCCGCTTGCCGATGTAGTCCCCCCGATGGGCCGCTTGCCGATGTAGTCCCCCCGATGGGCTGCCTGCCGTGTCAGTCCCCCGATGGGCCCCGGGGAATGGGCACGGCAGGCGGCCCACGGCAAGCAGGATTAGTCCCCCGATGGGCCGCTCGCCGCTGTAGTCCCCCGATGGGCCGCTCGCCGCTGTAGTCCCCCGATGGGCCGCTTGCCGCTGTAGTCCCCCGATGGGCCGCTTGCCGCTGTAGTCCCCCGATGGGCCGCTTGCCGTGCCAGTCCCCCGATGGGCCGCCTGCCGTGCCAGTCCCCCGATGGGCCCCGGGGAACTGGCACGGCAGGCGGCCCTTCGGGGGACGGGCACGGAAGGCGGCCCCTGGCAAGCAGAAGTAGTCCCCCGATGGGCCGCTCGCCGCTGTAGTCCCCCGATGGGCCGCTCGCCGCTGTAGTCCCCCGATGGGCCGCTCGCCGCTGTAGTCCCCCGATGGGCCGCTCGCCGCTGTAGTCCCCCGATGGGCCGCTCGCCGCTGTAGTCCCCCGATGGGCCGCTCGCCGCTGTAGTCCCCCGATGGGCCGCTCGCCGCTGTAGTCCCCCGATGGGCCGCTCGCCGCTGTAGTCCCCCGATGGGCCGCTCGCCGCTGTAGTCCCCCGATGGGCCGCTCGCCGCTGTAGTCCCCCGATGGGCCGCTCGCCGCTGTAGTCCCCCGATGAGCCGCTCGCCGCTGTAGTCCCCCGATGGGCCGCTTGCCGCTGTAGTCCCCCGATGGGCCGCTTGCCGCTGTAGTCCCCCGATGGGCCGCTTGCCGTGTCTGTCCCCCAATTGCCGTGTCAGTTCGCTGATGAGCCGCATGCCGTGTCAGTCCCCTGATGTCAGGCCGCCCATCAGGGGACTGACATGGCAAGCGGCCCGTCAGGATGGGCACGGCAGGCGGCCGTCAAGGGATGGGCATGGCAGGCGGCCCCCGGCAAGCAGGGTTAGTCCCCCCGATGGGCCGCTTGCCAATGTAGTCCCACCGATGGGCCGCTTGCCGCTGTAGTCCCCCCCGATGGGCCGCTTGCCGCTGTAGTCCCCCCGATGGGCCGCTTGCCGTGCCAGTCCCCCGATGGGCCGCTTGCCGTGCCAGTCCCCCGATGGGCCGCTTGCCGTGCCAGTCCCCCGATGGGCCGCCTGCCGTGCCAGTCCCCCGATGGGCCCCGGGGAACTGGCACGGCAGGCGGCCCCTTGGGGTGACGGGCACGGCAGGCGGCCCCTTGGAGTGACGGGCACGGCAGTCGGCCCTTTGGGGTGACGGGCACGGCAGGCGGCCCACGGCAAGCAGGATTAGTCCCCCGATGGGCCGCTCGCCGTTGTAGTCCCCCGATGGGCCGCTCGCCGTTGTAGTCCCCGATGGGCCTCTAGCCGTTGTAGTCCCCCGATGGGCCTCTAGCCGTTGTAGTCCCCCGATGGGCCTCTAGCCGTTGTAGTCCCCCGATGGGCCTCTAGCCGTTGTAGTCCCCCGATGGGCCTCTAGCCGTTGTAGTCCCCCGATGGGCCTCTAGCCGTTGTAGTCCCCCGATGGGCCTCTAGCCGTTGTAGTCCCCCGATGGGCCTCTAGCCGTTGTAGTCCCCCGATGGGCCTCTAGCCGTTGTAGTCCCCCGATGGGCCTCTAGCCGTTGTAGTCCCCCGATGGGCCTCTAGCCGTTGTAGTCCCCCGATGGGCCTCTAGCCGTTGCAGTCCCCCGATGGGCCTCGTTGTGAATATGGGCCCTGCTGCCGCCACCTGCATCAGCGCAAACCCGGCGGCAGCTACTCCTCATCTTCCCCCAGCATATGCCTCCTAAACTCATTCTTTTGAATATGGGCCCTGCTGTCGCCACCTGCATCAGCGCAAACCCGCCGGCAGCTACTTATCCTATCCTCTCCAGCATATGCCTCCCTATTTATTGATTGTAAATATAGGCCCTGCTGCCGTACCTGAATCAGCGCAAACCTGGCGGCAGCTATTCTTCCCCCCCCAGCATATGCCTCCCTACTTATTGATTGTAAAATACGGCCCTGCTGCCGCCACCTGCATCAGCGCAAACCCGGCGGCAGCTACTTACCCTATTTTCTCCAGTATATGCCTCCTTACCTCTTTGTCAATATGGGCCCTGCTGCCACCACCTGCATCAGCGCAAACCTGGCGGCAGCTATTCTTCCCCCTAGCATATGCCTCCCTACTTCTTGATTGTGAATATGGGCCTGCTGCCGCCACCTGCATCAGCGCAAACTCGGCGGCAGCTACTTTCCCTAACCCCTCCAGCATATGCCTCCCTATTTATTGATTGTAAATATGGGCCCTGCTGCCGTACCTGCATCAGCGCAAACCTGGCGGCAGCTATTCTTCCCCCCAGCATATGCCTCCCTACTTCTTGATTGTGAATATGGGCCCTGCTGTCGCCAACCTGCATCAGCGCAAACCCGGTGGCAGCTACTCCTCCTCTTCCCCCTTGCATATGCCTCCTTAACTCCTTTTTGTGAATACGGGCCCTGCTGTCGCCATCTGCATCAGTGCAAACCCAGCGGCAGCTAGTCATCTTATCCCCTCCAGCATATGCCACCCCATGTCTTAAATGTAATTACGGGCCCTGCTGCCGCCAACCTGCATCAGCGCAAACCCGGCGGCAGCTAGTCATCCTCGTTCCCCTAGCATATGCCTCCCTATTTATAGATTGTAAATATGGGCCCTGCTGCCGTACCTGCATCAGCGCAAACCTGGCGGCAGCTATTCTACCCCACAGCATATGCCTCCCTACTTATTGATTGTGAATACGGCCCTGCTGCCGCCACCTGCATCAGCGCAAACCCGGCGGCAGCTAATCCTCCTCTTCCCCCTAGCATATGCCTCCTTACCTCTTCATTGTCAATATGGGCCCTGCTGCCGCCACCTGCATCAGCGCAAACCTGGCGGCAGCTTTTCCCTCCAGCATATGCCTCCCTACTTCTTGATTGTGATTACGGGCCCTGCTACCGCCACCTGCATCTGAGCAAACCCGGCGGCAGCTACTTATCCTATCCTCTCCAGCATATGCCTCCCTATTTATTTATTGCAAATATGGGCCCTACTGACGCCACCTGCATCAGCGCAAATCTGGCGGCAGCTATTCTTCCACCCCAGCATATGCCTCCCTACTTCTTGATTGTGAATACGGGCCCTGCTACCGCCACCTGCATCAGAGCAAACCCGGCGGCAGCTACTCTTCCTATCCCCTGCAGCATATGCCTCCCTAGCTCTTGATTGTGAATATGGGCCCTGCTGCCGCCACCTGCATCAGCGCGAACCCGGCGGCAGCTAGTCATCCTCTTCCCCCTAGCATATGCCTCCTTTATTCATTTTTGTGAGTATGGGCCCTGCTACCGCCACCTGCATCAGAGCAAACCCGGCGGCAGCTACTCTTCCTATCCCCTGCAGCATATGCCTCCCTAGCTCTTGATTGTGAATATGGGCCCTGCTGCCCCCACCTGCATCAGCGCAAACCCGGCAGCAGCTACTTATCCTATCCTCTCCAGCATATGCCTCCCTATTTATTGATTGTAAATATGGGCCCTGCTGCCATACCTGCATCAGCGCAAACCTGGCGGCAGCTATTCTTCCCCCTAGCATATGCCTCCCTACTTCTTGATTGTGAATATGGGCCCTGCTGCCGCCACCTGCATCAGCGCAAACCCGGTGGCAGCTACTTTCCCTAACCCCTCCAGCATATGCCTACCTACCTCTTTAATTGTGACTATGGGCCCTGCTGCCGCCACCTGCATCAGCGCAAACCCGGCGGCAGCTACTCTTCCTAACCCCTCCAGCATATGCCTACCTACCTCTTTAATTGTGAATATGGGCCCTGCTGCCGCCACCTGCATCAGCGCAAATCCGGCGGCAGCTACTTATCCTATCCTCTCCAGCATATGCCTCCCTATTTATTGATTGTAAATATGGGCCCTGCTGCCGTACCTGCATCAGCTCAACCCTGGCAGCAGCTATTCTTTCCCCCAGCATATGCCTCCCTACTTCTTGATTGTGAATATGGGCCCTGCTGTCGCCAACCTGCATCAGCGCAAACCCGGCGGCAGCTAATCCTCCTCTTCACCCTTGCATATGCCTCCTTAACTCATTATTGTGAATACGGGCCCTGCTGTCGCAACCTGCATCAGCGCAAACCCAGCGGCAGCTAGTCATCCTCTTTCCCCTAGCATATGCCTCCCTATTTATTGATTGTAAATATGGGCCCTGCTGTCGTACCTGCATCAGCGCAAACCTGGCGGCAGCTATTCTTCCCCACTGCATATGCCTCCCTACTTATTGATTGTGAATACGGCCCTGCTGCCGCCACCTGCATCAGCGCAAACCCGGTGGTAGCTAATCCTCCTCTTTCCCCTAGCATATGCCTCCTTAATTCATTTTTGTGAGTATGGGCCCTGCTACCGCCACCTGCATCAGCGCAAACCCGGCGGCAGCTACTTATCCTATTCTCTCCAGCATATGCCTCC
Organism: Hyperolius riggenbachi; assembly: GCF_040937935.1. Classification (NCBI taxonomy): domain Eukaryota; kingdom Metazoa; phylum Chordata; class Amphibia; order Anura; family Hyperoliidae; genus Hyperolius; species Hyperolius riggenbachi. Next base: position 102,453 of record NW_027152389.1, read on the forward strand.
CTATTTATTGATTGTGAATATGGGCCCTGCTGCCGTACCTGCATCAGCGCAAACCTGGCGGCAGCTATTCTTCCACCCCAGCATATGCCTCCCTACTTATTGATTGTAAATACGGCCCTGCTGCCGCCACCTGCATCAGCGCAAACACGGCGGCAGCTAGTCATCCTCTTCCCCCTAGCATATGCCTCCTTACCTCTTCATTGTCAATATGGGCCCTGCTGCCGCCACCTGCATCAGCGCAAACCTGGCGGCAGCTATTCCCTCCAGCATATGCCTCCCTACTTCTTGATTGTGAATATAGGCCCTGCTGCCGCCACCTGCATCAGCGCAAACACGGCGGCAGCTAGTCATCCTCTTCCCCTAGCATATGCCTCCTTACCTCTGTCAATATGGGCCCTGCTGCCACCACCTGCTTCAACGCAAACCTGGCAGCAGCTATTCTTCCCACTAACATATGCCTCCCTACTTCTTGATTGTGAATACGGGCCCTGCTGCCGCCACCTGCATCAGCGCAAGCCCGGCGGCAGCTACATATCCTATCCTCTCCAGCATATGCCTCCCTATTTATTGATTGCAAATATGGGCCCTGCTGCCGTACCTGCATCAGCGCAAACCTGGTGGCAGCTATTCTTCCCCATAGCATATGCCTCCCTACTTATTGATTGTGAATACAGGCCCTGCTGCCACCACCTGCATCAACGCAAACCTGGCGGCAGCTATTCTTCCCCCTAGCATATGCCTCCCTACTTCTTGATTGTGAATATGGGCCCTGCTGCCGCCACCTGCATCAGCGCAAACCCGGCGGCAGCTACTTTCCCTAACCCCTCCAGCATATGCCTCCCTATTTATTGATTGTAAATATGGGCCCTGCTGCCGTACCTGCATCAGCGAAAACCTGGCGGCAGCTATTCTTCCCCCTAGCATATGCCTCCCTACTTCTTGATTGTGAATATGGGCCCTGCTGTCGCCAACCTGCATCAGCGCAAACCCGGCGGCAGCTACTCCTCCTCTTCCCCCCAGCATATGCCTTATTAACTCCTTTTTGTGAATACGGGCCCTGCTGTCGCCATATGCATCAGCGCAAACACAGCGGCAGCTAGTCATCTTATCCCCACCAGCATATGCCACCTCATCTCTTAAATGTAATTACGGGCCCTGCTGCCGCCTCCTGCATCAGCGCAAACCCGGCGGCAGCTAGTCATCCTCTTTCCCCTAGCATATGCCTCCCTATTTATTGATTGTAAATATGGGCCCTGCTGCCGTACCTGCATCAGCGCAAACCTGGCGGCAGCTATTCTTCCCCACAGCATATGCCTCCCTACTTATTGATTGTGAATACGGCCCTGCTGCCGCCACCTGCATCAGCGCAAACCCGGCGGCAGCTAATCCTCCTCTTCCCCCTAGCATATGCCTCCTTACCTCTTCATTGTCAATATGGGCCCTGCTGCCGCCACCTGCATCAGAGCAAACCTGGCGGCAGCTATTCCCTCCAGCATATGCCTCCCTACTTGATTGTGAATACGGGCCCTGCTACCGCCACCTGCATCAGAGCAAACCCGGCGGCAGCTACTTATCCTATCCTCTCCAGCATATGCCTCCCTATTTATTTATTGCAAATATGGGCCCTACTGACGCCACCTGCATCAGCGCAAGCCCGGTGGCAGCTAGTCTTTCTCTTTCCCCTAGCATATGCCTTCTTTATTCATTTTTGTGAGTATGGGCCCTGCTACCGCCACCTGCATCAGAGCAAACCTGGCGGCAGCTACTCTTCCTATGCCCTGCAGCATATGCCTCCCTAGCTCTTGATTGTGAATATGGGCCCTGCTGCCGCCACCTGCATCAGCGCGAACCCGGCGGCAGCTAGTCATCCTCTTCCCCTAGCATATGCCTCCTTTATACATTTTTGTGAGTATGGGCCCTGCTACCGCCACCTGCATCAGAGCAAACCCGGCGGCAGCTACTCTTCCTATCCCCTGCAGCATATGCCTCCCTAGCTCTTGATTGTGCATATGGGCCCTGCTGCCGCCACCTGCATCAGCGCAAACCCGGCGGCAGCTACTTTCCCTAACCCCTCCAGCATATGCCTACCTACCTCTTTAATTGTGACTATGGGCCTTGCTGCCGCCACCTGCATCAGCGCAAACCCGGCAGCAGCTACTTATCCTATCCTCTCCAGCATATGCCTCCCTATTTATTGATTGTAAATATGGGCCCTGCTGCCGTACCTGCATCAGCGCAAACCTGGCGGCAGCTATTCTTCCCCCCCAGCATATGCCTCCTTACTTCTTGATTGTGAATATGGGCCCTGCTGTCGCCAACCTGCATCAGCGCAAACCCGGCGGCAGCTACTCCTCCTCTTCCCCCCCAGCATATGCCTTCTTAACTCCTTTTTGTGAATACGGGCCCTGCTGTCGCCATTTGCATCAGCGCAATCCCAGCGGCAGCTAGTCATCTTATCCCCACCAGTATATGCCACCTCATCTCTTAAATGTAATTACGGGCCCTGCTGCCGCCTCCTGCATCAGCGCAAACCCGGCGGCAGCTAGTCATCCTCTTTCCCCTAGCATATGCCTCCCTATTTATTGATTGTAAATATGGGCCCTGCTGCCGTACCTGCATCAGCGCAACCCTGGCAGCAGCTATTCTTTCCCCCAGCATATGCCTCCCTACTTCTTGATTGTGAATGTGGGCCCTGCTGTCGCCAACCTGCATCAGCGCAAACCCGGCGGCAGCTAATCCTCCTCTTCCCCCTTGCATATGCCTCCTTAACTCATTATTGTGAATACGGGCCCTGCTGTCGCAACCTGCATCAGCGCAAACCCAGCGGCAGCTAGTCATCCTCTTTCCCCTAGCATATGCCTCCCTAGCTCTTGACTGTGAATATGGGCCCTGCTGCCGCCACCTGCATCAGCGCAAACCCGGCGGCAGCTACTTTCCCTAACCCCTCCAGCATATGCCTACCTACCTCTTTAATTGTGAATATGGGCCCTGCTGCCGCCACCTGCATCAGCGCGAACCCGGCGGCAGCTACTTATCCTATCCTCTCCAGCATATGCCTCCCTATTTATTGATTGTAAATATGGGCCCTGCTGCCGTACCTGCATCAGCGCAAACCCGGCGGCAACTATTCTTCCCCACAGCATATGCCTCCCTACTTCTTGATTGTGAATACGGCCCTGCTGCCGCCACCTGCATCAGCGCAAACCCGGCGGCAGCTATTCCCTCCAGCATATGCCTCCCTACTTATTGATTGTGAATACGGGCCCTGCTGCCGCCACCTGCATCATCGCAAACCCGGCGGCAGCTAGTCATTCTCTTCCCCCTAGCATATGCCTCCTTTATTCATTTTTGTGAGTATGGGCCCTGCTACCGCCACCTGCATCAGAGCAAACCCGGCGGCAGCTACTCTTCCTATCCCCTGCAGCATATGCCTCCCTAGCTCTTGATTGTGCATATGGGCCCTGCTGCCGCCACCTGCATCAGCGCAAACCCGGCGGCAGCTAGTCTTCCTCTTCCCCAGCATATGCTTCCTTACCTCTTTGTCAATATGGGCCCTGCTGCCACCACCTGCATCAGCGCAAACCCGGCGGCAGCTACTTATCCTATTCTCTCCAGCATATGCCTCCCTATTTATTGATTGTAAATATGGGCCCTGCTGCCGCCACCTGCATCAGCGCAAACACGGCGGCAGCTAGTCATCCTCTTCCCCCTAGCATATGACTCCTTACCTCTTCATTGTCAATATGGGCCTTGCTGCCGCCACCTGCATCAGCGCAAACCTGGCGGCAGCTATTCCCTCCAGCATATGCCTCCCTACTTCTTGATTGTGAATATGGGCCCTGCTGCCGCCACCTGCATCAGCGCAAACCTGGCGGCAGCTAGTCATCCTCTTCCCCTAGCATATGCCTCCTTACCTCTGTCAATATGGGCCCTGCTGCCACCACCTGCATCAGCGCAAACCTGGCAGCAGCTATTCTTCCCACTAACATATACCTCCCTACTTCTTGATTGTGAATATGGGCCCTGCTGTCGCCAACCTGCATCAGCGCAAACCCGGCGGCAGCTAATCCTCCTCTTCCCCCTTGCATATGCCTCCTTAACTCATTATTGTGAATACGGGCCCTGCTGTCGCAACCTGCATCAGCGCAAACCCAGCGGCAGCTAGTCATCCTCTTTCCCCTAGCATATGCCTCCCTAGCTCTTGACTGTGAATATGGGCCCTGCTGCCGCCACCTGCATCAGCGCAAACCCGGCGGCAGCTACTTTCCCTAACCCCTCCAGCATATGCCTACCTACCTCTTTAATTGTGAATATGGGCCCTGCTGCCGCCACCTGCATCATCGCGAACCCGGCGGCAGCTACTTATCCTATCCTCTCCAGCATATGCCTCCCTATTTATTGATTGTAAATATGGGCCCTGCTGCCGTACCTGCATCAGCGCAAACCCGGCGGCAGCTATTCTTCCCCACAGCATATGCCTCCCTACTTCTTGATTGTGAATACGGCCCTGCTGCCGCCACCTGCATCAGCGCAAACCCGGCGGCAGCTAATCCTCCTCTTCCCCCTAGCATATGCCTCCTTACCTCTTCATTGTCAATATGGGCCCTGCTGCCGCCACCTGCATCAGCGCAAACCTGGCGGCAGCTATTCCCTCCAGCATATGCCTCCCTACTTATTGATTGTGAATACGGGCCCTGCTACCGCCACCTGCATCATCGCAAACCCGGCGGCAGCTAGTCATTCTCTTCCCCCTAGCATATGCCTCCTTTATTCATTTTTGTGAGTATGGGCCCTGCTACCGCCACCTGCATCAGAGCAAACCCGGCGGCAGCTACTCTTCCTATCCCCTGCAGCATATGCCTCCCTAGCTCTTGATTGTGCATATGGGCCCTGCTGCCGCCACCTGCATCAGCGCAAACCCGGCGGCAGCTAGTCTTCCTCTTCCCCAGCATATGCTTCCTTACCTCTTTGTCAATATGGGCCCTGCTGCCACCACCTGCATCAGCGCAAACCCGGCGGCAGCTACTTATCCTATTCTCTCCAGCATATGCCTCCCTATTTATTGATTGTAAATATGGGCCCTGCTGCCGCCACCTGCATCAGCGCAAACACGGCGGCAGCTAGTCATCCTCTTCCCCCTAGCATATGACTCCTTACCTCTTCATTGTCAATATGGGCCCTGCTGCCGCCACCTGCATCAGCGCAAACCTGGCGGCAGCTATTCCCTCCAGCATATGCCTCCCTACTTCTTGATTGTGAATATGGGCCCTGCTGCCGCCACCTGCATCAGCGCAAACCTGGCGGCAGCTAGTCATCCTCTTCCCCTAGCATATGCCTCCTTACCTCTGTCAATATGGGCCCTGCTGCCACCACCTGCATCAGCGCAAACCTGGCAGCAGCTATTCTTCCCACTAACATATACCTCCCTACTTCTTGATTGTGAATATGGGCCCTGCTGTCGCCAACCTGCATCAGCGCAAACCCGGCGGCAGCTAATCCTCCTCTTCCCCCTTGCATATGCCTCCTTAACTCATTATTGTGAATACGGGCCCTGCTGTCGCAACCTGCATCAGCGCAAACCCGGCGGCAGCTACTTTCCCTAACCCCTCCAGCATATGCCTACCTACCTCTTTAATTGTGAATATGGGCCCTGCTGCCGCCACCTGCATCAGCGCGAACCCGGCGGCAGCTACTTATCCTATCCTCTCCAGCATATGCCTCCCTATTTATTGATTGTAAATATGGGCCCTGCTGCCGTACCTGCATCAGCGCAAACCCGGTGGCAGCTATTCTTCCCCACAGCATATGCCTCCCTACTTCTTGATTGTGAATACGGCCCTGCTGCCGCCACCTGCATCAGCGCAAACCCGGCGGCAGCTAATCCTCCTCTTCCCCCTAGCATATGCTTCCTTACCTCTTCATTGTCAATATGGGCCCTGCTGCCGCCACCTGCATCAGCGCAAACTTGGCGGCAGCTATTCCCTCCAGCATATGCCTCCCTACTTATGGATTGTGAATACGGGCCCTGCTACCGCCACCTGCATCATCGCAAACCCGGCGGCAGCTAGTCATTCTCTTCCCCCTAGCATATGCCTCCTTTATTCATTTTTGTGAGTATGGGCCCTGCTACCGCCACCTGCATCAGAGCAAACCCGGCGGCAGCTACTCTTCCTATTCCCTGCAGCATATGCCTCCCTAGCTCTTGATTGTGCATATGGGCCCTGCTGCCGCCACCTGCATCAGCGCAAACCCGGCGGCAGCTAGTCTTCCTCTTCCCCAGCATATGCTTCCTTACCTCTTTGTCAATATGGGCCCTGCTGCCACCACCTGCATCAGCGCAAACCCGGCGGCAGCTACTTATCCTATTCTCTCCAGCATATGCCTCCCTATTTATTGATTGTAAATATGGGCCCTGCTGCCGCCACCTGCATCAGCGCAAACACGGCGGCAGCTAGTCATCCTCTTCCCCCTAGCATATGACTCCTTACCTCTTCATTGTCAATATGGGCCCTGCTGCCGCCACCTGCATCAGCGCAAACCTGGCGGCAGCTATTCCCTCCAGCATATGCCTCCCTACTTCTTGATTGTGAATATGGGCCCTGCTGCCGCCACCTGCATCAGCGCAAACCTGGCGGCAGCTAGTCATCCTCTTCCCCTAGCATATGCCTCCTTACCTCTGTCAATATGGGCCCTGCTGCCACCACCTGCATCAGCGCAAACCTGGCAGCAGCTATTCTTCCCACTAACATATACCTCCCTACTTCTTGATTGTGAATATGGGCCCTGCTGTCGCCAACCTGCATCAGCGCAAACCCGGCGGCAGCTAATCCTCCTCTTCCCCCTTGCATATGCCTCCTTAACTCATTATTGTGAATACGGGCCCTGCTGTCGCAACCTGCATCAGCGCAAACCCAGCGGCAGCTAGTCATCCTCTTTCCCCTAGCATATGCCTCCCTAGCTCTTGACTGTGAATATGGGCCCTGCTGCCGCCACCTGCATCAGCGCAAACCCGGCGGCAGCTACTTTCCCTAACCCCTCCAGCATATGCCTACCTACCTCTTTAATTGTGAATATGGGCCCTGCTGCCGCCACCTGCATCAGCGCGAACCCGGCGGCAGCTACTTATCCTATCCTCTCCAGCATATGCCTCCCTATTTATTGATTGTAAATATGGGCCCTGCTGCCATACCTGCATCAGCGCAAACCCGGCGGCAGCTATTCTTCCCCACAGCATATGCCTCCCTACTTCTTGATTGTGAATACGGCCCTGCTGCCGCCACCTGCATCAGCGCAAACCCGGCGGCAGCTATTCCCTCCAGCATATGCCTCCCTACTTATTGATTGTGAATACGGGCCCTGCTGCCGCCACCTGCATCATCGCAAACCCGGCGGCAGCTAGTCATTCTCTTCCCCCTAGCATATGCCTCCTTTATTCATTTTTGTGAGTATGGGCCCTGCTACCGCCACCTGCATCAGAGCAAACCCGGCGGCAGCTACTCTTCCTATCCCCTGCAGCATATGCCTCCCTAGCTCTTGATTGTGCATATGGGCCCTGCTGCCGCCACCTGCATCAGCGCAAACCCGGCGGCAGCTAGTCTTCCTCTTCCCCAGCATATGCTTCCTTACCTCTTTGTCAATATGGGCCCTGCTGCCACCACCTGCATCAGCGCAAACCCGGCGGCAGCTACTTATCCTATTCTCTCCAGCATATGCCTCCCTATTTATTGATTGTAAATATGGGCCCTGCTGCCGCCACCTGCATCAGCGCAAACACGGCGGCAGCTAGTCATCCTCTTCCCCCTAGCATATGACTCCTTACCTCTTCATTGTCAATATGGGCCTTGCTGCCGCCACCTGCATCAGCGCAAACCTGGCGGCAGCTATTCCCTCCAGCATATGCCTCCCTACTTCTTGATTGTGAATATGGGCCCTGCTGCCGCCACCTGCATCAGCGCAAACCTGGCGGCAGCTAGTCATCCTCTTCCCCTAGCATATGCCTCCTTACCTCTGTCAATATGGGCCCTGCTGCCACCACCTGCATCAGCGCAAACCTGGCAGCAGCTATTCTTCCCACTAACATATACCTCCCTACTTCTTGATTGTGAATATGGGCCCTGCTGTCGCCAACCTGCATCAGCGCAAACCCGGCGGCAGCTAATCCTCCTCTTCCCCCTTGCATATGCCTCCTTAACTCATTATTGTGAATACGGGCCCTGCTGTCGCAACCTGCATCAGCGCAAACCCAGCGGCAGCTAGTCATCCTCTTTCCCCTAGCATATGCCTCCCTAGCTCTTGACTGTGAATATGGGCCCTGCTGCCCCCACCTGCATCAGCGCAAACCCGGCGGCAGCTACTTTCCCTAACCCCTCCAGCATATGCCTACCTACCTCTTTAATTGTGACTATGGGCCTTGCTGCCGCCACCTGCATCAGCGCAAACCCGGCAGCAGCTACTTATCCTATCCTCTCCAGCATATGCCTCCCTATTTATTGATTGTAAATATGGGCCCTGCTGCCGTACCTGCATCAGCGCAAACCTGGCGGCAGCTATTCTTCCCCCCCAGCATATGCCTCCTTACTTCTTGATTGTGAATATGGGCCCTGCTGTCGCCAACCTGCATCAGCGCAAACCCGGCGGCAGCTACTCCTCCTCTTCCCCCCCAGCATATGCCTTCTTAACTCCTTTTTGTGAATACGGGCCCTGCTGTCGCCATTTGCATCAGCGCAATCCCAGCGGCAGCTAGTCATCTTATCCCCACCAGTATATGCCACCTCATCTCTTGAATGTAATTACGGGCCCTGCTGCCGCCTCCTGCATCAGCGCAAACCCGGCGGCAGCTAGTCATCCTCTTTCCCCTAGCATATGCCTCCCTATTTATTGATTGTAAATATGGGCCCTGCTGCCGTACCTGCATCAGCGCAACCCTGGCAGCAGCTATTCTTTCCCCCAGCATATGCCTCCCTACTTCTTGATTGTGAATGTGGGCCCTGCTGTCGCCAACCTGCATCAGCGCAAACCCGGCGGCAGCTAATCCTCCTCTTCCCCCTTGCATATGCCTCCTTAACTCATTATTGTGAATACGGGCCCTGCTGTCGCAACCTGCATCAGCGCAAACCCAGCGGCAGCTAGTCATCCTCTTTCCCCTAGCATATGCCTCCCTAGCTCTTGACTGTGAATATGGGCCCTGCTGCCGCCACCTGCATCAGCGCAAACCCGGCGGCAGCTACTTTCCCTAACCCCTCCAGCATATGCCTACCTACCTCTTTAATTGTGAATATGGGCCCTGCTGCCGCCACCTGCATCAGCGCGAACCCGGCGGCAGCTACTTATCCTATCCTCTCCAGCATATGCCTCCCTATTTATTGATTGTAAATATGGGCCCTGCTGCCGTACCTGCATCAGCGCAAACCCGGCGGCAGCTATTCTTCCCCACAGCATATGCCTCCCTACTTCTTGATTGTGAATACGGCCCTGCTGCCGCCACCTGCATCAGCGCAAACCTGGCGGCAGCTATTCCCTCCAGCATATGCCTCCCTACTTATTGATTGTGAATACGGGCCCTGCTACCGCCACCTGCATCATCGCAAACCCGGCGGCAGCTAGTCATTCTCTTCCCCCTAGCATATGCCTCCTTTATTCATTTTTGTGAGTATGGGCCCTGCTACCGCCACCTGCATCAGAGCAAACCCGGCGGCAGCTACTCTTCCTATCCCCTGCAGCATATGCCTCCCTAGCTCTTGATTGTGCATATGGGCCCTGCTGCCGCCACCTGCATCAGCGCAAACCCGGCGGCAGCTAGTCTTCCTCTTCCCCAGCATATGCTTCCTTACCTCTTTGTCAATATGGGCCCTGCTGCCACCACCTGCATCAGCGCAAACCCGGCGGCAGCTACTTATCCTATTCTCTCCAGCATATGCCTCCCTATTTATTGATTGTAAATATGGGCCCTGCTGCCGCCACCTGCATCAGCGCAAACACGGCGGCAGCTAGTCATCCTCTTCCCCCTAGCATATGACTCCTTACCTCTTCATTGTCAATATGGGCCCTGCTGCCGCCACCTGCATCAGCGCAAACCTGGCGGCAGCTATTCCCTCCAGCATATGCCTCCCTACTTCTTGATTGTGAATATGGGCCCTGCTGCCGCCACCTGCATCAGCGCAAACCTGGCGGCAGCTAGTCATCCTCTTCCCCTAGCATATGCCTCCTTACCTCTGTCAATATGGGCCCTGCTGCCACCACCTGCATCAGCGCAAACCTGGCAGCAGCTATTCTTCCCACTAACATATACCTCCCTACTTCTTGATTGTGAATATGGGCCCTGCTGTCGCCAACCTGCATCAGCGCAAACCCGGCGGCAGCTAATCCTCCTCTTCCCCCTTGCATATGCCTCCTTAACTCATTATTGTGAATACGGGCCCTGCTGTCGCAACCTGCATCAGCGCAAACCCAGCGGCAGCTAGTCATCCTCTTTCCCCTAGCATATGCCTCCCTAGCTCTTGACTGTGAATATGGGCCCTGCTGCCCCCACCTGCATCAGCGCAAACCCGGCGGCAGCTACTTTCCCTAACCCCTCCAGCATATGCCTACCTACCTCTTTAATTGTGAATATGGGCCCTGCTGCCGCCACCTGCATCAGCGCGAACCCGGCGGCAGCTACTTATCCTATCCTCTCCAGCATATGCCTCCCTATTTATTGATTGTAAATATGGGCCCTGCTGCCGTACCTGCATCAGCGCAAACCCGGCGGCAGCTATTCTTCCCCACAGCATATGCCTCCCTACTTCTTGATTGTGAATACGGCCCTGCTGCCACCACCTGCATCAGCGCAAACCCGGCGGCAGCTAATCCTCCTCTTCCCCCTAGCATATGCCTCCTTACCTCTTCATTGTCAATATGGGCCCTGCTGCCGCCACCTGCATCAGCGCAAACCGGGCGGCAGCTACTTTCCCTAACCCCTCCAGCATATGCCTACCTACCTCTTTAATTGTGAATATGGGCCCTGCTGCCGCCACCTGCATCAGCGCAAACCCGGCGGCAGCTACTTTCCCTAACCCCTCCAGCATATGCCTACCTACCTCTTTAATTGTGAATATGGGCCCTGCTGCCGCCACCTGCATCAGCGCAAACCCGGCGGCAGCTACTTATCCTATCCTCTCCACCATATGCCTCCCTATTTATTGATTGTAAATATGGGCCCCTGCTGCCGTACCTGCATCAGCGCAAACCCGGCGGCAGCTATTCTTCCCCACAGCATATGCCTCCCTACTTCTTGATTGTGAATATGGGCCCTGCTGTCGCCAACCTGCCTCAGCGCAAACCCGGCGGCAGCTAATCCTCCTCTTCCCCCTTGCATATGCCTCCCTACTTATTGATTGTGAATATAGGCCCTGCTGTCGCCACCTGCATCAGCGCAAACCCGGTGGCAGCTACTCTTCCTATCCCCTGCAGCATATGCCTCCCTAGCTCTTAATTGTGAATATGGGCCCTGCTGCAGCCACCTGCATCAGCGCAAACCCGGTGGCAGCTACTTATCCTATCCTCTCCAGCATATGCCTCCCTATTTAATTATTGCAAATATGGGCCCTGCTGTCGCCACCTGCATCAGCGCAAACCCGGCGGCAGCTACTCTTCCTATCCCCTGCAGCATATGCCTCCCTAGCTCTTGATTGTGAATATGGGCCCTGCTGCCGCCACCTACATCAGCGCAAACCCGGCGGCAGCTAGTCATCCTCTTCCCCAGCATATGCCTCCTTACCTCTTTGTCAATATGGGCCCTGCTGCCACCACCTGCATCAGCGCAAACCTGGCGGCAGCTATTCCCTCCAGCATATGCCTCCCTACTTCTTGATTGCAAATATGGGCCCTGCTGTCGCCACCTGCATCAGCGCAAACCCGGCGGCAGCTAGTCTTTCTCTTTCCCCTAGCATATGCCTCCTTTATTCATTTTTGTGAGTATGGGCCCTGCTACTGCCACCTGCATCAGAGCAAACCCGGCGGCAGCTACTCTTCCTATCCCCTACAGCATATGCCTCCCTAGCTCTTGTTTGTGAATATGGGCCCTGCTGCCGCCACCTGCATCAGCGCAAATCCGGCGGCAGCTGCTTTCCCTAACCCCTCCAGCATATGTCTACCTACCTCTTTAATTGTGAATATGGGCCCTGCTGCCGCCACCTGCATCAGCGCAAACCCGGCGGCAGCTTCTTATCCTATCCTCTCCAGCATATGCCTCCCTATTTATTGATTGTAAATATGGGCCCTGCTGCCGTACCCGCATCAGCGCAACCCTGGCAGCAGCTATTCTTCCCCCCAGCATATGCCTCCCTACTTATTGATTGTGAATATGGGCCCTGCTGCCGCCACCTGCATCAGCGCAAACCCAGCGGCAGCTAGTCATCCTCTTCCCCCTAGCATATGCCTCCGTATTTATTGATTGTAAATATGGGCCCTGCTGCTGTACCTGCATCAGCGCAAACCTGGCGGCAGCTATTCTTCCCCACAGCATATGCCTCCCTACTTATTGATTGTGAATATAGGCCCTGCTGTCGCCACCTGCATCAGCGCAAACCCGGCGGCAGCTAGTCCTCCTCTTCCACCTAGCATATGCCTCCTTTATTCATTTTTGTGAGTATGGGCCCTGCTACTGCCACCTGCATCAGAGCAAACCCGGCGGCAGCTACTTTTCCTATCCCCTACAGCATATGCCTCCCTAGCTCTTGATCGTGAATATGGGCCCTGCTGCCGCCACCTGCATCAGCGCAAACCCGGCGGCAGCTACTTATCCTATTCTCTCCAGCATATGCCTCCCTACTTCTTGATTGTGAATACGGCCCTGCTGCCGCCAACCTGCATCAGCGCAAACCCGGCGGCAGCTAATCCTCCTCTTCCCCCTAGCATATGCCTCCTTAACTCTTAAATGTGATTACGGCCCTGCTACCGCCTCCTGCATTAGCGCAAACACGGCAGCAGCTAGTCATCCTCTTCCCCCTAGCATATGCCTCCTTACCTCTTCATTGTCAATATGGGCCCTGCTGCCGCCACCTGCATCAGCGCAAACGTGGCGGCAGCTATTCCCTCCAGCATATGCCTCCCTACTTCTTGATTGTGAATATGGGCCCTGCTGCAGCCACCTGCATCAGCGCAAACCTGGCGGCAGCTAGTCATCCTCTTCCCCTAGCATATGCCTCCTTACCTCTGTCAATATGGGCCCTGCTGCCACCACCTGCATCAGCGCAAACCTGGCAGCAGCTACTTATCTTATCCTCTCCAGCAAATGCCTCCCTATTTATTGGTTGCAAATATGGGCCCTGCTGCCGTACTTGCATCAGCGCAAACCTGGTGGCAGCTATTCTTACCCATAGCATATGCCTCCCTACTTCTTGATTGTGAATATGGGCCCTGCTGCCGCCACCTGCATCAGCGCAAACCCGGCGGCAGCTACTTTCCCTAACCCCTCCGGCATATGCCTCCCTGTTTATTGATTGTTAGTATGGGTCCTGCTGCCGTACCTGCATCAGCGCAAACCTGGCAGCAGCTATTTTTCCCCCCAGCATATGCCTCCCTACTTCTTGATTGTGAATATGGGCCCTGCTGTCGCCAACCTGCATCAGCGCAAACCCGGCGGCAGCTAATCCTCCTCTTCCCCCTAGCATATGCCTCCTTAACTCTTTTTGTGAATACGGGCCCTGCTGCCGCCACCTGCATCAGTGCAAACCCAGCGGCAACTAGTCATCCTATCCCCTCCAGCATATGCCACCCCATCTCTTAAAAGTGATTACGGGCCCTGCTGCCGCCTCCTGCATTAGCGCAAACACGGCGGCAGCTAGTCATCCTCTTCCCCCTAGCATATTCCTCCTTACCTCTTCATAGTCAATATGGGCCTTGCTGCCGCCACCTGCATCAGCGCAAACCTGGCGGCAGCTATTCCCTCCAGCAAATGCCTCCCTACTTATTGATTGTGAATACGGCCCTGCTGCCGCCACCTGCATCTGCGCAAACATGGCGGCAGCTATTCATCCTCTTCCCCCTAGCATATGCCTCCTTACTTCTTCATTGTCAATATGGGCCCTGCTGCCGCCACCTGCATCAGCGCAAACCTGGCAGCAGCTATTCCCTCCAGCAAATGCCTCCCTACTTCTTGATTGTGAATACGGGCCCTACTACCACCACCTGCATCAGCGCAAACCCGGCGGCAGCAACTTATCCTATCCTCTCCAGCATATGCCTCCCTATTTATTGATTGCAAATATGGGCCCTGCTACCGCCACCTGCATCAGAGCAAACCCGGCGGCAGCTACTCTTCCTATCCCCTGCAGCATATGCCTCCCTAGCTCTTGATTGTGAATATGGGCCCTGCTGCCGCCACCTGCATCAGCGCAAACCTGGCGGCAGCTATTCTTCCCCCTAGCATATGCCTCCCTACTTCTTGATTGTAAATATGGGCCCTGCTGCCGCCACCTGCATCAGCGCAAACCGGGCGGCAGCTACTTTCCCTAACCCCTCCAGCATATGCCTACCTACCTCTTTAATTGTGAATATGGGCCCTGCTGCCGCCACCAGCATGAACGCAAACCCGGCGGCAGCTACTTTCCCTAACCCCTCCAGCATATGCCTACCTACCTCTTTAATTGTGAATATGGGCCTTGCTGCCGCCACCTGCATCAGCGCAAACCCGGCGGCAGCTACTTATCCTATCCTCTCCAGCATATGCCTCCCTATTTATTGATTGTAAATATGGGCCCTGCTGCCGTTCCTGCATCAGCGCAAACCTGGCGGCAGCTATTCTTCTCTCCAGCATATGCCTCCCTACTTCTTGATTGTGAATATGGGCCCTGCTGCCGCCACCTGCATCAGCGCAAACCCGGCGGCAGCTACTTTCCCTAACCCCTCCGGCATATGCCTCCCTGTTTATTGATTGTTAGTATGGGTCCTGCTGCCGTACCTGCATCAGCGCAAACCTGGCAGCAGCTATTTTTCCCCCCAGCATATGCCTCCCTACTTCTTGATTGTGAATATGGGCCCTGCTGTCGCCAACCTGCATCAGCGCAAACCCGGCGGCAGCTAATCCTCCTCTTCCCCCTAGCATATGCCTCCTTAACTCTTTTTGTGAATACGGGCCCTGCTGCCGCCACCTGCATCAGTGCAAACCCAGCGGCAACTAGTCATCCTATCCCCTCCAGCATATGCCACCCCATCTCTTGAAAGTGATTACGGGCCCTGCTGCCGCCTCCTGCATTAGCGCAAACACGGCGGCAGCTAGTCATCCTCTTCCCCCTAGCATATTCCTCCTTACCTCTTCATAGTCAATATGGGCCTTGCTGCCGCCACCTGCATCAGCGCAAACCTGGCGGCAGCTATTCCCTCCAGCAAATGCCTCCCTACTTATTGATTGTGAATACGGCCCTGCTGCCGCCACCTGCATCTGCGCAAACATGGCGGCAGCTATTCATCCTCTTCCCCCTAGCATATGCCTCCTTACTTCTTCATTGTCAATATGGGCCCTGCTGCCGCCACCTGCATCAGCGCAAACCTGGCAGCAGCTATTCCCTCCAGCAAATGCCTCCCTACTTCTTGATTGTGAATACGGGCCCTGCTACCACCACCTGCATCAGCGCAAACCCGGCGGCAGCAACTTATCCTATCCTCTCCAGCATATGCCTCCCTATTTATTGATTGCAAATATGGGCCCTGCTACCGCCACCTGCATCAGAGCAAACCCGGCGGCAGCTACTCTTCCTATCCCCTGCAGCATATGCCTCCCTAGCTCTTGATTGTGAATATGGGCCCTGCTGCCGCCACCTGCATCAGCGCAAACCTGGCGGCAGCTATTCTTCCCCCTAGCATATGCCTCCCTACTTCTTGATTGTAAATATGGGCCCTGCTGCCGCCACCTGCATCAGCGCAAACCGGGCGGCAGCTACTTTCCCTAACCCCTCCAGCATATGCCTACCTACCTCTTTAATTGTGAATATGGGCCTTGCTGCCGCCACCTGCATCAGCGCAAACCCGGCGGCAGCTACTTATCCTATCCTCTCCAGCATATGCCTCCCTATTTATTGATTGTAAATATGGGCCCTGCTGCCGTTCCTGCATCAGCGCAAACCTGGCGGCAGCTATTCTTCTCTCCAGCATATGCCTCCCTACTTCTTGATTGTGAATATGGGCCCTGCTGTCGCCAACCTGCATCAGCGCAAACCCGGCAGCAGCTAATCCTCCTCTTCCCCCTTGCATATGCCTCCTTAACTCATTATTGTGAATACGGTCCTGCTGCCGTTTCCTGCATCAGCGCAAACCCAGAGGCAGCTAGTCATCCTCTTCCCCCTAGCATATGCCTCCTTACCTCTTCATTGTCAATATGGGCCCTGCTGCCGCCACCTGCATCAGCGCAAACCTGGCGGCAGCTATTCCCTCCAGCATATGCCTCCCTACTTCTTGATTGTAATTATGGGCCCTGCTGCAGCCACCTGCATCAGCGCAAACCTGGCGGCAGCTAGTCATCCTTTTCCCCTAGCATATGCCTCCTTACCTCTGTCAATATGGGCCCTGCTGCCGCCACCTGCGTCAGCGCAAACCTGGCGGCAGCTAGTCATCCTCTTCCCTTAACATATGCCTCCTTACCTCTGTCAATATGGGCCCTGCTGCCGCCACCTGCATCAGCGCAAACCTGGCGGCAGCTAGTCATCCTCTTCCCCAGCATATGCCTCCTTACCTCTTTGTCAATATGGGCCCTGCTGCCACCACCTGCATCAGCGCAAACCTGGCGGCAGCTATTCTTCCCCCTAGCATATGCCTCCCTACTTCTTGATTGTAAATATGGGCCCTGCTGCCGCCACCTGCATCAGCGCAAACCGGGCGGCAGCTACTTTCCCTAACCCCTCCAGCATATGCCTACCTACCTCTTTAATTGTGAATATGGGCCCTGCTGCCGCCACCTGCATCAGCGCAAACCCGGCGGCAGCTACTTATCCTATCCTCTCCAGCATATGCCTCCCTATTTATTGATTGTAAATATGGGCCCTGCTGCCGTACCTGCATCAGCGCAAACCTGGTGGCAGCTATTCTTCCCTACAGCATATGCCTCCCTACCTCTTTAATTGTGAATATAGGCCCTGCTGTCGCCACCTGCATCAGCGCAAACCCGGCGGCAGCTAGTCCTCCTCTTCCACCGAGCATATGCCTCCTTTATTCATTTTTGTGAGTATGGGCCCTGCTACTGCCACCTGCATCAGAGCAAACCCGGCGGCAGCTACTCTTCCTATCCCCTGCAGCATATGCCTCCCTAGCTCTTGATTGTAAATATGGGCCCTGCTACAGCCACCTGCATCAGCGCAAACCCGGCGGCAGCTACTTATCCTATCCTATGCCTCCCTATTTATTGATTGTAAATATGGGCCCTGCTGCCGTACCTGCATCAGCGCAAACCTGGCGGCAGCTATTCCCTCCAGCATATGCCTCCCTACTTCTTGATTGTGAATATGGGCCCTGCTGCAGCCACCTGCATCAGCGCAAACCTGGCGGCAGCTAGTCATCCTCTTCCCCTAGCATATGCCTCCTTACCTCTGTCAATATGGGCCCTGCTGCCACCACTTGCATCAGCGCAAACCTGGCAGCAGCTTTTCTTCCCACTAACATATGCCTCCCTACTTCTTGATTGTGAATACGGGCCCTGCTGCCGCCACCTGCATCAGCGCAAACCCGGCGGCAGCTACGTATCCTATCCTCTCCAGCATATGCCTCCTTATTTATTGATTGCAAATATGGGCCCTGCTGCCACCACCTGCATCAGCGCAAACCTGGCGGCAGCTATTCTTCCCCCTAGCATATGCCTCCCTACTTCTTGATTGTGAATATGGGCCCTGCTGTCGCCAACCTGCATCAGCGCAAAGCCGGCGGCAGCTACTTTCCCTAACCCCTCCAGCATATGCCTCCCTATTTATTGATTGTAAATATGGGCCCTGCTGCCGTACCTGCATCAGCGCAAACCTGGCGGCAGCTATTCTTCCCCCCAGCATATGCCTCCCTACTTCTTCATTGTAAATATGGGCCCTGCTGTCGCCAACCTGCATCAGCGCAAACCCAGCGGCAGCTACTCCTCCTCTTCCCCCCAGCATATGCCTTCTTAACTCCTTTTTGGGAATACGGGCCCTGCTGTCGCCATCTGCATCAGCGCAAACCCAGCGGCAGCTAGTCATCTTATCCCCACCAGCATATGCCATCTCTTAAATGTGATTATGGGTCCTGCTGCCGCCTCCTGCATCAGCGCAAACCCGGCGGCAGCTAGTCATCCTCTTTCCCCTAGCATATGCCTTCCTATTTATTGATTGTGAATACGGCCCTGCTGCCGCCACCTGCATCAGCGCAAACCTGGCGGCAGCTAATACTCCTCTTCCCCCTAGCATATGCCTCCTTACCTCTTCATTGTCAATATGGGCCCTGCTGCCGCCACCTGCATCAGCGCAAACCTGGCGGCAGCTATTCCCTCCAGCATATGCCTCCCTAGCTCTTGATTGTGAATATGGGCCCTGCTGCAGCCACCTGCATCAGCGCAAACCCGGCGGCAGCTAGTCATCCTCTTCCCCAACATATACCTCCTTACCTCTTTGTCAATATGGGCCCTGCTGCCGCCACCTGCATCAGCGCAAACCGGGCGGCAGCTACTTTCCCTAACCCCTCCAGCATATGCCTACCTACCTCTTTAATTGTGAATATGGGCCCTGCTGCCGCCACCTGCATCAGCGCAAACCCGGCGGCAGCTACTTATCCTATCCTCTCCACCATATGCCTCCCTATTTATTGATTGTAAATATGGGCCCCTGCTGCCGTACCTGCATCAGCGCAAACCCGGCGGCAGCTATTCTTCCCCACAGCATATGCCTCCCTACTTCTTGATTGTGAATATGGGCCCTGCTGTCGCCAACCTGCATCAGCGCAAACCCTGCGGCAGCTAATCCTCCTCTTCCCCCTTGCATATGCCTCCTTAACTCATTATTGTGAATACGGGCCCTGCTGTCGCAACCTGCATCAGCGCAAACCCAGCGGCAGCTAGTCATCCTCTTCCCCCTAGCATATGCCTCCCTACTTATTGATTGTGAATATAGGCCCTGCTGTCGCCACCTGCATCGGCACACACCCGGTGGCACTAGTCATCCTCTTCCACCTAGCATATGCCTCCTTTATTCATTTTTGTGAGTATGGGCCCTGCTACTGCCACCTGCATCAGAGCAAACCCGGCGGCAGCTACTCTTCCTATCCCCTGCAGCATATGCCTCCCTAGCTCTTGATTGTGAATATGGGCCCTGCTGCAGCCACCTGCATCAGCGCAAACCCGGCGGCAGCTACTTATCCTATCCTCTCGAGCATATGCCTCCCTATTTATTGATTGTAAATATGGGCCCTGCTGCCGTACCTGCATCAGCGCAAACCTGGCGGCAGCTATTCCCTCCAGCATATGCCTCCCTACTTCTTGATTGTGAATACGGGCCCTGCTACCGGCACCTGCATCAGCGCAAACCCGGCGGCAGCTAGTCTTTCTCTTTCCCCTAGCATATGCCTCCTTTATTTATTTTTGTGAGTATGGGCCCTGCTACCGCCACCTGCATCAGCGCAAACTCGGCGGCAGCTACTTTCCCTAACCCCTCCAGCATATGCCTACCTACCTCTTTAATTGTGAATATGGGCCTTGCTGCCACCACCTGCATCAGCGCAAACCCGGCGGCAGCTACTTATCCTATCCTCTCCAGCATATGCCTCCCTATTGATTGTAAATATGGGCCCTGCTGCCGTACCTGCATCAGCGCAACCCTGGCGGCAACTATTCTTCCCCCCAGCATATGCCTCCCTACTTCTTGATTGTGAATATGGGCCCTGCTGTCGCCAAACTGCATCAGCGCAAACCCGGCAGCAGCTAGTCATTCTCTTCCCCCTAGCATATGCCTCCCTATTTATTGATTGTAAATATGGGCCCTGCTGCCGTGCATGCATCAGCGCAAACCTGGCGGCAGCAAATCCTCCTCTTCCCCCTAGCATATGCCTCCTTACCTCTTCATTGTCAATATGGGCCCTGCTGCCGCCACCTGCATCAGCGCAAACCTGGCGGCAGCTATTCCCTCCAGCATATGCCTCCCTACTTCTTGATTGTGAATACGGGCCCTGCTACCGCCACCTGCATCAGAGCAAACCCGGCGGCAGCTACTCTTCCTATCCCCTACAGCATATGCCTCCCTAGCTCTTGATTGTGAATATGGGCCCTGCTGCCGCCACCTGCATCAGCGCAAACCCGGCGGCAGCTGCTTTCCCTAACCCCTCCAGCATATGCCTACCTACCTCTTTAATTGTGAATATGGGCCCTGCTGCCGCCACCTGCATCAGCGCAAACCCGGCGGCAGCTTCTTATCCTATCCTCTCCAACATATGCCTCCCTATTTATTGATTGTAAATATGGGCCCTGCTGCCGTACCCGCATCAGCGCAACCCTGGCAGCAGCTATTCTTCCCCCCAGCATATGCCTCCCTATTTATTGATTGTGAATATGGGCCCTGCTGCCGCCACCTGCATCAGCGCAAACCCAGCGGCAGCTAGTCATCCTCTTCCCCCTAGCATATGCCTCCGTATTTATTGATTGTAAATATGGGCCCTGCTGCTGTACCTGCATCAGCGCAAACCTGGCGGCAGCTATTCTTCCCCACAGCATATGCCCTCCCTACTTATTGATTGTGAATATGGGCCCTGCTGTCGCCACCTGCATCAGCGCAAACCCGGCGGCAGCTAGTCATCCTCTTCCACCTAGCATATGCCTCCTTTATTCATTTTTGTGAGTATGGGCCCTGCTACTGCCACCTGCATCAGAGCAAACCCGGCGGCAGCTACTCTTCCTATCCCCTACAGCATATGCCTCCCTAGCTCTTGATCGTGAATATGGGCCCTGCTGCCGCCACCTGCATCAGCGCAAACCCGGCGGCAGCTACTTATCCTATTCTCTCCAGCATATGCCTCCCTACTTCTTGATTGTGAATACGGCCCTGCTGCCGCCAACCTGCATCAGCGCAAACCCGGCGGCAGCTAATCCTCCTCTTCCCCCTAGCATATGCCTCCTTAACTCTTAAATGTGATTACGGGCCCTGCTACCGCCTCCTGCATTAGCGCAAACACGGCAGCAGCTAGTCATCCTCTTCCCCCTAGCATATGCCTCCTTACCTCTTCATTGTCAATATGGGCCCTGCTGCCGCCACCTGCATCAGCGCAAACCTGGCGGCAGCTAGTCATCCTCTTCCCCTAGCATATGCCTCCTTACCTCTGTCAATATGGGCCCTGCTGCCACCACCTGCATCAGCGCAAACCTGGCAGCAGCTATTCTTCCCACTAACATATGCCTCCCTACTTCTTGATTGTGAATACCGGCCCTGCTGCCACCACCTGCATCAGCGCAAACCTGGCGGCAGCTACTTATCCTATCCTCTCCAGCAAATGCCTCCCTATTTATTGATTGCAAATATGGGCCCTGCTGCCGTACTTGCATCAGCGCAAACCTGGTGGCAGCTATTCTTACCCATAGCATATGCCTCCCTACTTCTTGATTGTGAATATGGGCCCTGCTGCCGCCACCTGCATCAGCGCAAACCCGGTGGCAGCCAGTCATCCTCTTCTCCTAGCATATGCCTCCTCACCTCTTTGTCAATATGGGCCCTGCTGCCACCACCTGCATCAGCGCAAACCCGGCGGCAGCTACTTTCCCTAACCCCTCCGGCATATGCCTCCCTGTTTATTGATTGTTAGTATGGGTCCTGCTGCCGTACCTGCATCAGCGCAAACCTGGCAGCAGCTATTTTTCCCCCCAGCATATGCCTCCCTACTTCTTGATTGTGAATATGGGCCCTGCTGCCGCCACCTGCATCAGTGCAAACCCAGCGGCAACTAGTCATCCTATCCCCTCCAGCATATGCCACCCCATCTCTTAAAAGTGATTACGGGCCCTGCTGCCGCCACCTGCATTAGCGCAAACACGGCGGCAGCTATTCATCCTCTTCCCCCTAGCATATGCCTCCTTACCTCTTCATTGTCAATATGGGCCCTGCTGCCGCCACCTGCATCAGCGCAAACCTGGCGGCAGCTATTCCCTCCAGCAAATGCCTCCCTACTTCTTGATTGTAAATACGGGCCCTGCTGCCGCCACCTGCATCAGCGCAAACCCGGCGGCAGCTAGTCATTCTATCCCCTGCAGCATATGCCACCCTATCTCTTGATTGTGAATATGGGCCCTGCTGCCGCCTCCTGCATCAGCGCAATCCCGGCGGCAGCTTTTCTTCCCCCTTGCATATGCCTCCCTACTTCCTGATTGTGAATATGGGCCCTGCTGCCGCCACCTGCATCAGCGCAAACCCGGCGGCAGCAACTTATCCTATCCTCTCCAGCATATGTCTCCCTATTTATTTATTGCAAATATGGGCCCTGCTACCGCCACCTGCATCAGAGCAAACCCGGCGGCAGCTACTCTTCCTATCCCCTGCAGCATATGCCTCCCTAGCTCTTGATTGTGAATATGGGCCCTGCTGCCGCCACCTGCATCAGCGCAAACCTGGCGGCAGCTATTCTTCCCCCTAGCATATGCCTCCCTACTTCTTGATTGTAAATATGGGCCCTGCTGCCGCCACCTGCATCAGCGCAAACCGGGTCGGCAGCTACTTTCCCTAACCCCTCCAGCATATGCCTACCTACCTCTTTAATTGTGAATATGGGCCCTGCTGCCGCCACCAGCATGAACGCAAACCCGGCGGCAGCTACTTTCCCTAACCCCTCCAGCATATGCCTACCTACCTCTTTAATTGTGAATATGGGCCTTGCTGCCGCCACCTGCATCAGCGCAAACCCGGCGGCAGCTACTTATCCTATCCTCTCCAGCATATGCCTCCCTATTTATTGATTGTAAATATGGGCCCTGCTGCCGTTCCTGCATCAGCGCAAACCTGGCGGCAGCTATTCTTCCCTCCAGCATATGCCTCCCTACTTCTTGATTGTGAATATGGGCCCTGCTGTCGCCAACCTGCATCAGCGCAAACCCGGCAGCAGCTAATCCTCCTCTTCCCCCTTGCATATGCCTCCTTAACTCATTATTGTGAATACGGTCCTGCTGCCGTTTCCTGCATCAGCGCAAACCCAGAGGCAGCTAGTCATCCTCTTCCCCCTAGCATATGCCTCCTTACCTCTTCATTGTCAATATGGGCCCTGCTGCCGCCACCTGCATCAGCGCAAACCTGGCGGCAGCTATTCCCTCCAGCATATGCCTCCCTACTTCTTGATTGTAAATATGGGCCCTGCTGCAGCCACCTGCATCAGCGCAAACCTGGCGGCAGCTAGTCATCCTTTTCCCCTAGCATATGCCTCCTTACCTCTGTCAATATGGGCCCTGCTGCCGCCACCTGCATCAGCGCAAACCTGGCGGCAGCTAGTCATCCTCTTCCCTTAGCATATGCCTCCTTACCTCTGTCAATATGGGCCCTGCTGCCGCCACCTGCATCAGCGCAATCCTGGCGGCAGCTACTTTCCCTAACCCCTCCAGCATATGCCTCCCTATTAATTGATTGTTAGTATGGGCCCTGCTGCCATACCTGCATCAGCGCAAACCAGGCGGCAGCTATTCTTCCCCCCCAGCATATGCCTCCCTACTTCTTGATTGTGAATATGGGCCCTGCTGTCGCCAACCTGCATCAGCGCAAACCTGGCGGCAGCTACTCCTCCTCTTCCCCCTAGCATATGCCTCCTTAACTCCTTTTTGTGAATACGGGCCCTGCTGCCGCCACCTGCATCAGCGCAAACCCAGCGGCAGCTAGCCATCCTATCCCCTCCAGCATATGCCACCCCATCTCTTAAATGTGATTACGGGCCCTGCTGCCGCCTCCTGCATCAGTGCAAACACGGCGGCAGCTAGTCATCCTCTTCCCCCTAGCATATGCCTCCTTCCTTCTTCATTGTCAATATGGGCCTTGCTGCCGCCACCTGCATCAGCGCAAACCTGGCGGCAGCTATTCCCTCCAGCATATGCCTCCCTACTTCTTGATTGTGAATATGGGCCCTGCTGCCGCCACCTACATCAGCGCAAACCCGGCGGCAGCTACTTATCCTATCCTCTCCAGCATATCCCTCCCTATTTATTGATTGTAAATATGGGCCCTGCTGCCGTACCTGCATCAGCGCAAACCTGGCGACAGCTATTCTTCCACCCCAGCATATGCCTCCCTACTTATTGATTGTGAATACGGCCCTGCTGCCGCCACCTGCTTCAGCGCAAACCCGGCGGCAGCTAGTCATCCTCTTCCCCTAGCATATGCCTCCTTACCTCTTTGTCAATATGGGCCCTGCTGCCGCCACCTGCATCAGCGCAAACCCGGCGGCAGCCAGTCATCCTCTTACCCTAGCATATGCCTCCTTACCTCTTTGTCATTATGGGCCTTGCTTCCGCCACCTGCATCAGCGCAAACTCGGCGGCAGCTACTTATCCTATCCTCTCCAGCATATGCCTCCCTATTTATTGATTGTAAATATGGGCCCTGCTGCCGTACCTGCATCAGCGCAAACCTGGCGGCAGCTATTCTTCCTCCTAGCATATGCCTCCCTACTTCTTGATTGTGAATATGGGCCCTGCTGCCGCCACCTGCATCAGCGCAAACCCGGCGGCAGCTACTTTCCCTAACCCCTCCAGCATATGCCTCCCTATTTATTGATTGTAAATATGGGCCCCTGCTGCCGTACCTGTATCAGCGCAAACCTGGCGGCAGCTATTCTTCTCCCCAGCATATGCCTCCCTACTTATTGATTGTGAATACGGCCCTGCTGTCGCCAACCTGCATCAGCGCAAACCTGGCGGCAGCTATTCTTCCCCCCAGCATATGCCTCCCTACTTATTGATTGTGAATATGGGCCCTGCTGTCGCCACCTGCATCAGCGCAAATCCAGCGGCAGCTAGTCCTCCTCTTCACCCTAGCATATGCCTCCCTATTTATCTCCAGCATATGACTCCCTATTTGTTTGTAAATATGGGCCCTGCTGCCGTACCTGCATCAGCGCAAACCTGGCGACAGCTATTCTTCCCCACAGCATATGCCTCCCTACTTATTGATTGTGAATACGGCCCTGCTGTCGCCAACCTGCATCAGCGCAAACCTGGCGGCAGCTAGTCATCCTCTTCCACCTAGCATATGCCTCCTTACCTCTGTCAATATGGGCCCTGCTGCCGCCACCTGCATCAGCGCAAACCTGGCGGCAGCTATTCCCTCCAGCATAAGCCTCCCTACTTCTTGATTGTGAATATGGGCCCTGCTGCAGCCACCTGCATCAGCGAAATATGCGGCAGCAGCTACTCCTCCTTTTACCCCTTGCATATGCCTCCTGACCTCTTTATTGTGAATATAGGCCCTGCTGTCACCACCTGCATCACCGCAAACCCGGCGGCAGCTACTTATCCTATCCCCTGCAGCATATGCCTCCCTACTTATTGATTGTGAATATGGGCCCTGCTACCGCCACCTGCATCAGCGCAAACCCGGCGACAGCTAATCATCCTCTTCCCCTAGCATATGCCTCCTTACCTCTGTCAATATGGGCCCTGCTGCCGCCACCTGCATCAGCGCCAACCTGGCGGCAGCTATTACCTCCAGCATATGCCTCCCTACTTCTTGATTGTGAATATGGGCCCTGCCGCGGCCACCTGCATCAGCGCCAATCCGGCGGCAGCTACTCTTCCTTTTACCCCTTGCATATGCCTCCTGACCTCTTTATTGTGAATATAGGCCCTGCTGTCGCCACCTGCATCAGCGCAAACCCGGCGGCAGCTAGTCATTCTATCCCCTGCAGCATATGCCACCCTATCTCTTGATTGTGAATATGGGCCCTGCTGCCGCCTCCTGCATCAGCGCAATCCCGGCGGCAGCTTTTCTTCCCCCTTGCATATGCCTCCCTACTTCCTGATTGTGAATATGGGCCCTGCTGCCGCCACCTGCATCAGCGCAAACCCGGCGGCAGGTACTTATCCTATCCTCTCCAGCATATGCCTCCCTATTTATTGATTGTAAATATGGGCCCTGCTGCCGTACCTTCATCAGCGCAAATCTGGCGGCAGCTATTCTTCCACCCCAGCATATGCCTCCCTACTTCTTGATTGTGAATATGAGCCCTGCTGCCGCCACCTGCATCAGCGCAAACCCGGCGGCAGCTACTTATCCTATCCTCTCCAGCATATGCCTCCCAATTTGATTGTGAATATGGCCCTACTGCCGCCACCTGCATCAGCGCAAACCTGGCGGCAGCTATTCTTCCCCCTAGCATATGCCTCCCTACTTCTTGATTGTGAATATGGGCCCTGCTGTCGCCAACCTGCATCAGCGCAAACCCGGCGCCAGCTAATCCTCCTCTTCCCCCTAGCATATGGCTCCTTAACTCATTACTGTGAATACGGGCCCTGCTACCGCCACCTGCATCAGAGCAAACCCGGCGGCAGCTACTTTCCCTATCCCCTCCAGCATATGCCTACCTACCTCTTTAATTGTGAATATGGACCCTGCTGTCGCCACCTGCATCAGCGCAAACCCAGCGGCAGCTAGTCATCCTCTTACCCCTAGCATATGCCTCCCTATTTATTGATTGTAAATATGGGCCCTGCTGCCGTACCTGCATCAGCGCAAACCTGGCGGCAGCTATTCCCTCCAGCATATGCCTCCCTACTTATTGATTGTGAATACGGCCCTGCAGCCGCCACCTGCATCAGCGCAAACCCGGCGGCAGCTAGTCATCCTCTTCCCCTAGCATATGCCTACTTACCTCTGTCAATATGGGCCCTGCTGCCGCCACCTGCATCAGCGCAAACCTGGCGGCAGCTATTCTTCCCCCTAGCATATGCCTCCCTACTTCTTGATTGTGAATACGAGCCCTGCTGCCGCCACCTGCATCAGCGCAAACCCGGCGGCAGCTACTTATCCTATCCTCTCCAGCATATGCCTCCCTATTTATTGATTGCAAATATGGGCCCTGCTGCCGTACCTGCATCAGCGCAAACCTGGCGGCAGCTATTCTTCCCCACAGCTTATGCCTCCCTACTTATTGATTGTGAATATGGGCCCTGCTGTCGCCACCTGCATCAGCGCAAACCTGGCGGCAGCTAGTCATCCTCCTCCCCATAGCATATGCCTCCTTTATTCATTTTTGTGAATATGAGCCCTGCTGCCGCCACCTGCATAAGTGCAAACCCGGCGGCAGCTACGTATCCTATCCTCTCCAGCATATGCCTCCCTATTTATTGATTGTAAATATGGGCCCTGCTGCCGTACCTGCATCAGCGCAAACCTGGCGGCTGCTATTCTTCCACCCCAGCATATGCTTCCCTACTTATTGATTGTGAATACGGCCCTGCTGCCGCCACCTGCATCAGCGCAAACACGGCGGCAGGTAGTCATCCTCTTCCCCCTAGCATATGCCTCCTTACTTCTTCATTGTCAATATGGGCCCTGCTACCGCCACCTGCATCAGCGCAAACCTGGCGGCAGCTATTCTTCCCCCTAGCATATGCCTCCCTACTTATTGATTGTGAATACGGCCCTGCAGCCGCCACCTGCATCAGCGCAAGCCCGTCGGCAGATACTTTCCCTAACCCCTCCAGCATATGCCTACCTATTTATTGATTGTGAATATGGGCCTTGCTGCCGCCACCTGCATCAGCGCAAACCCGGCGGCAGCTACTTATCCTATCCTCTCCAGCATATGCCTCCCTATTTATTGATTGTAAATATGGGCCCTGCTGTCGCCAACCTGCATCAGCGCAAACCCGGCGGCACCTAATCCTCCTCTTCCCCCTTGCATATGCCTCCTTAACTCATTATTGTGAATACGGGCCCTGCTGCCGCCACCTGCATCAGCGCAAACCCGGCGGCAGCTAGTCATCCTCTTCCCCCTAGCAGATGCCTCTCTATTTATCTCCAGCACATACCTCCCTATTTGATTGTAAATATGGGCCCTGCTGCCATACCTGCATCAGCGCAAACCTGGCGGCAGCTATTCTTCCACCCCAGCATATGCCTCCCTAGTTCTTTATTGTGAATATGGGCCCTGCTGTCGCCACCTGCATCAGAGCAAACCCGGCGGCAGCTACTTTTCCTATCCCCTGCAGCATATGCCTCCCTAGCTCTTGATTGTGAATATGGGCCCTGCCGCCGCCAAGCTACTTATCCTCTCCTCTCCAGCATATGCCTGCCTACCTCTTTAATTGTGAATATGGGCCCTGCTGCAGCTACCTGCATCAGCGCAAATCTAGCGGCAGTTACTCCTCCTTTTACCCCTTGCATATGCCTCCTTACCTCTTTAATTGTGAATATGGGCCCTGCTGTCGCCACCCGCATCAGCGCAAACCTGGCGGCAGCTAGTCATCCTCTTCCCCTAGCATATGCCTTCTTACCTCTTTGTCAATATGGGCCCTGCTGTCGCCACCTGCATCAGCGCAAATCTGGTGGCAGCTATTCCCTCCAGCGTATGCCTCCCTACTTCTTGATTGTGAATATGGGCCCTGCTGCAGCCCCCTGCATCAGCGCAAACCCGGCGGCAGCTAGTCATCCTCTTCCCCTAGCATATGCCTCCTTACCTCTGTCAATATGGGCCCTGCTGCTGCCACCTGCATCAGCGCAAACGCGGCGGCAGCTACTTTCCCAAACCCTTCCAGCATATGGCTACCTACCTCTTTAATTGTGAATATGGGCCCTGCTGCAGCCACCTGCATCAGCGCAAACCGGGCGGCAGCTACTTTCCCTAACCCCTCCAGCATATGCCTACCTACCTCTTTAATTGTGACTATGGGCCCTGCTGCAGCCACCTGCATCAGCGCAAATGCGGCTGCAGCTACTCCTCTTTTTCCCCCTTGCATATGCCTCCTTACCTCTTTATTGTGAATATATGCTCTGCTGTCGCCACCTGCATCAGTGCAGACCCGGCGGCAGCTATTCTTCCCCCTAGCCTCCCTACTTCTTGAGTTTGAATATGGGCCCTGCTGTCGCCAACCTGCATCACCGCAAACCTGGCGGCAGCTAATCATTCTATCCACTCCAGCAATATGCCTTATTACCTATTTATTGTGTATATGGGCCCTGCTGCCGCCACCTGCATCAGCGCAAATGCGGCAGCAGCTACTCGTCGTCTATCCACTAGCATATGGCTCCTTACCTCTTTATTGTAAATATGGGCCCTGCTGTCGCCACCTGCATCAGCGCAAACCCGACGGCAGCTAGTCCTCCTCTTCCCCTAGCATATGCCGCCTTACCTCTGTCAATATGGGCCCTGCTGCCGCCACCTGCATCAGCGCAAACCCGGCGGCAGCTACTTTCCCTAACCCCTCCAGCATATGCCTACACTTCCTCCTTGCATATGCCTCCTTACCTCTTTATTGTGAATATGGGCCCTGCTGTCGCCACCTGCATCAGCGCAAACCCGGTGGCAGGTAGTCATCCTATCCACTCCAGCATATGCCTCATTACCTATTTATTGTCAATATGGGCCCTGCTGCCGTACCCGCATCAGCACAAACCTGGCGGCAGCTATTCTTCCCCCTAGCATATGCTTCCCTACTCCTTGATTGTGAATACGGGCCCTGCTGCCGCCACCTGCTTCAGTAAAAACCGAGCGGCAGCTAGTCATCCTCTTCCCCCTAGCATATGCCTCCTTACCTCTTTGTGAATATGGGCCCTGCTGCCGCCACCTGCATCAGCGCAAATCCGGCGGCAGCTATTCCTCCTCTTCCCTCTAGCATATGCCTCCATATCTCTTGATAGTAAATATGGGCCCTGCTGCCGCCACCTGCCTCAGCGCAACCCCGGCGGTAGCTACTTTCCCTAACCCCTCCAGCATATGTCTGCCTACCTCTTGATTGTGAAGATGGTGCCAGGGAGATTTGATCCAGGGATGTATCTGACTGCCGTGAGGAGTTAGGAAGGAATTTTTCCCTTTTAAGGCTATTTGGCCTAGGCCTTGTAAGGTTTTTCTCCTTCCTGTGGATCAACATTTCCTCAGGGTAATGTGCAGTTTGTTTTCCTTTCTGATTAAAGTCAGAAGTGTCCTTTTTTTTTTTTTTTTTTTTGCTTCCCCCCCCCCCCCCCCCCCCCCATTTAAACTATTAATATGATTAGACTATGGTGGAAATGCACTAAGCGTTGGTGATAGGCACTCCTGCCTGGCAGGACGGGGTTCAAATCCCTGCAATGTTTGCATGCTTATTTTTCTTCCACCATCTTCCATATACACCACTAACACCATAATGTAAAGATTTCTTTGTATTTGCGGTCATTTGTGTGCATAGCTACCATGCGGGGAAGGGTGGTTAGGGTAGGATGAATTCATAAGATTCATCTATACAGCACCAGCAAAGTCTCTGTTTTCCTTCTGTCCTGTGCATAATTCAGGTCCACTTTAAGACCTGGGGATTATAGCGCAATTCACCAGAAGGTAGACACATCTTCTCTCAAATCGAATCTGCTAGAATTTAAAGGGGATTCCTTTCTGCTAGCGTCTTCATCTATACACTGTTCCCCACAATAGCCCGGTACAAAAGCTGAGGATACAGGAGCTAGGAGGAAATGTGTGTATGTGGATAGAGAACTGGTTAACGGATAGAAAGCAAAGAGTGGTGGTAAATGGAACATACTCAAAATGGGAAACTGTTAGCAGTGTGGTATGACAGGGGCAGTAGTAGTCTTAATTTATTAATGATCTCATAGACGAAATAGAGTAATATAGCCATCTTTGCAGATGATAAAAAAATTATGCTGAATTATCAACACTAAAGGTGGCCACACGATACAATAAAATTATCCGATTTTACAGTAATTCGATAAAAACAATCGATCTCCGGAAAAATCGAAAGCTTTTTTTTCATTCGACTTTAATTGATCCGGAATGCCAGATAATTTTCTTCAATCCTTCTAAAGATTGTATGGTGTGTGTTGGATTGTCTATTTATTAATATACAGGTCCTTCTCAAAAAATTTGCATATTGTGATAAAGTTCATTATTTTGTGTAATGTACTGATAAACATTAGACTTTCATATATTTTAGATCCATTACACACAACTGAAGTAGTTCAAGCCTTTTATTGTTTTAATATTGATGATTTTGGCATACAGCTCAGGAAAACCCCAAATTCCTATCTCAAATTAGCAGATCATGAAAAGGTTCTCTAAACGAGCTATTAACCTAATCATCTGAATCAACTAATTAACTTTAAACACCTGCAAAAGATTCCTGAGGCTTTTAAAAACGTCCAGCCTGGCTCATTACTCACAATCGCAATCATGGGTAAGACTGCCGACCTGACTGCTGTCCAGAAGGCCATCAATGACACCCTCAAGCAAGAGGGTAAGACACAGAAAGAAATTTCTGAACTAATAGGCTGTTCCCAGAGTGATGTATCAAGTCAACTCAGTGAGAAGTCTGTGGGAAGGAAAAAGTGTGGCAGAAAACGCTGCACAACGAGAAGAGGTGACCGGACCCTGAGGAAGATTGTGGAGAAGGACCGATTCCAGAACTTGGGGGACCTGCGGAAGCAGTGGACTGAGTCTGGAGTAGAATCATCCAGAGCCACCGTGTACAGGCGTGTGCAGGAAATGTGCAACAGGTGCCGCATTCCCCAGGTCAAGCCACTTTAGAACCAGAAACAGCGGCAGAAGCGCCTGACCTGGGCTACAGAGAAGCAGCACTGGACTGTTGCTCAGTGGTCCAAAGTACTTTTTTTGGATGAAAGCAACTTTTGCATGTCATTCGGAAATCAAAGTGCCAGAGTTTGGAGGAAGACTGGGGAGAGGGAAATGCCAAAATGCCTGAAGTCCAGTGTCAAGTACCCACAGTCAGTGATGGTCTGGGGTGCCATGTCAGCTGCTGGTGTTGGTCCACTGTGTTTTATTAAGGGCAGGGTCAATGCAGCTAGGTGTCAGATTTTGGAGCACTTCATGCTTCCATCTGCTGAAAAACTTAATGGAGATGAAGATTTCATTTTTCAGCATGACCTGGCACCTGCTCACAGTGCCTAAACCACTGGTAAATGGTTTACGGACCATGATATTAATGTGCTCAATTGGCCTGCCAATTCTACTGACCTGAACCCCATAGAGAATCTGTGGGATATTGTGAAGAGAACGTTGACGCAAGCCCCAACACTCTGGATGAGCTTAAGGCCGCTATCGAAGCATCCTGGGCCTCCATAACACCTGAGCAGTGCCACAAGCTGATTGCCTCCATGCCACGCCACATTGAAGCAGTCATTTCTGCAAAAGGATTCCCGACCAAGTATTGATTGATGACTGAACATAATTATTTGAAGGTTGACTTTTTTTTTTGTTTTAAAACACTTTTCTTTTATTGGTTGGATGAAATATGCTAATTTTTGATAGGAATTTTAGGTTTTCATAAGCTGTATGTCAAAATCATCAATATTAAAACAATAAAAGGCTTGAACTACTTCAGTTGTGTATTATGAATATAAAATATATGAAAGTCTATTGTTTATCAGTACATTACAGAAAATAATGAACTTTATCAGAATATGCTAATTTTTTTGAGGAGGACCTGTACACACCCTAGCAATATTGTCAGTTTCCAATCATTTTTATCATAATTGGGGGAAAAATTGAACATACGTGTGGTACATTGGTCATATTTTTGAAATGTTACAATCAGTCAGAAAAATTGATTGCAATTTTTAAATTGAACAGATATTTAAAAAATTGTATAGTGTGTGGCCACCTTAAGACTGATAGTGACATATTGCAACAGAACCTTGACAACATGAGCAGGCAAGTGGCAGATTAAATTTAATGTTGATAAATGTAAACTCATGCACCTTGGACGTACCAATGGTAGATCGTAAATATAATGGCATACAGCTGGTACATTAGACTTGGAGAAGGACTTAGGAATATTGGTTGATAACAAGTTAGGTAATCGTATACAATGCCAAGCAGTGGTAGCTAAAGCAAATAAAATTCTGGGATAAATAAAAAGGGAAATAATATTTTGAGATGCTAGTATATTAACAGGGGCGTAGCAATAGGGGTTGCAGAGGTAGCCACCGCATCGGGGCCCTTGGGCCAGAGGGGCGCTGAAGGGCCCTCCCTCAACTACAGTATTAGCTCTCTATTGGTCCTGTGCTCATAATAATCACTTCAATAGGTACTTTGAATAGTGGTAATCATTAACAAACTGTTCTCCATCCCCTTCTTGCACCTCAGACACTAGTTGCCATTGGCAGGTTTTGGTGCGCCGTATTAGTTGCTATGTATAGAGTGCTTGGGGGGCCCCATTGTAAAACCTGCATCGGGGCCCACAACTCCTTAGCTACGCCACTGTATATTCCTTTGTATAAATCACTTGTGAGGCCACATCTGGAGTATGGAATGTAGTTTTGGGCACCACACTATAGAAAGGACATTGACCTTCTGGAACGGGTACAAAGACGGGCAACTAAATTAATCAGAGGGAAGGAAGATCTCACTTACCAAGACATTTAGTACAAACTGGGCCCATTTAGCTTGGAAAAAAGGCAAGAAGTGACCTGATTAACATGTATAAATACATTAGAGGGCAATATAAAAGCTTGGCAAATGAGCTTTTTTTCCCAAGGGACGTACGACAGACAAAGGGACATGATTTGCGCGTGGAGGAAAAAAGTTTTTGTCATTTATTTAGAAAGAGGTCTTTCACAGTGAGAGTGGTGAAAATCTGGAACATCTTATCTTAGGAAGTAGTTATGGCAAACTCAATATCTGCATTTAAAGAGGGCTTGGATGCTTTCCTTGCATTGAAGGGCATCAACGGCTATAATTTTTAGGTAATTCCCAGAAAAGTTGATCCAGGAATTTATCTGACTGCCATCTGGAGTCAGGAAGGTATATTTCCTTTTTAAGGCTAATTGGCAAAGGCCTTGTAAGGTTTTTGTCTTCCCCTGGATCAACTGTGATAAGTGCAGGTTCAGGATGGTGTTTTATTTATTTTATTATTTTCTTCCTGGTTGGACTTCATGGACGGGACAATTGTCTTTTTTTCAACCAAACTATTATGTAACTATGTTGACTCCACCCCCATAACCTGCCTCATGCAAGGGCAGGAAACTGTGAACTCGTTCACGAAACACACTGAGTCCAGCTAAATAGCTGTTTCGCTATAATTTTATCTTTCACATACACTAGACTACTGGAAAATTGTATACTTACCTGATGGTAATTTTCCTTTCCTGATGCATCCATGGCAGCACTAATGGGTAGTGGCCCACCCCCACTACCTCACATGACTGTAGTTATAAAAAATATCTACTCCCAACATACCATGTCTTTTTTAGTAGATACTCACCAAATGGTTTGTGCTGCCATGGATGCATCAGAAAAGGAAAATTACCATCAGGTAAGTATAACATCTTCTGTTTTACTTATGCCTCCATGGCAACACTAATGGGATTTAACTATAAGAAAAAGAGGGAGGGAGAATAATTTCAGGTGCAACAAAACAAATTTTATTATTCAACATTCCTTAAGGTGGAAGTTATAACTGTTCTTCCAAAATCAACAGAAGTAGAAATTGAAGTGTACGCTAAGTAATGTTTTACAAAAGTATTTATAGTACTCCAGTTGGCTGCTTGGCAGAGTTTTTTCTGCCCACGATGCAGATAGTTCTTGTTGAGCGCTCTCTTATCTCATGTGGGAGATCCCTGTTAATAGATAGATATGCTTCTTGAATAACACATACCAACCATGAAGATATTGTTCTAGAAGATGCTGCTTCACCTTTTCGATACCCAGTTGGGACTATGAACAGTTTTTCAGTTTCATGTAAATGTTCTGTCTTTACATAACTTTTTAATATGCTTGTAACATCAAGAGAAAGGAGTTCAGGAGGATCTGTCTCTGCAAATGCAGGTAAGGACCATTCCTGACTAAGATGCAATGTAGAGGGTACTTTTGGAATAAAAGACTGAACTGGATGGACTTGCACCCTATCATGAAAAAGGTAAGAATAGGGTTCATGACAACTTAAGGCCTGTAACTCTGAGACTCTCCTAGCAGAGGAGATTGCAGTCAAGCATGAGGTTGAGCAGAGCACAATCAGATATTGGCTCAAAAGCTTTCGAGAGATAATTTAGAACTAAAGGTAATTCCCGTTTAAGAAAGGACACCTTTCTTGTAGACCTTAATTTGAAAGTGGCTCTTGTGAATTGTTTTACCAACAGATGCAAAGCCCAGCAAATGTTTGTTAGAGCTGAAATAGCAAAAATGTATTCCTTTATGGTATAATAGGCTAGATTTTTGTCCAGACCCAACTGAAGAAATGATAGAACATGCTGAGGTTGAGGATTAAATGGATCAAAATTTTCCTTAGCAGCAAAGTTGATGAAGACATCCCATGTCCGATGATAGGTAGAGTTTGTGGTGGATTTCCTAGCCTGCAATAGAGACCTAAGCACTGAATCTAGACAACCCAAGTTTTCTAACTTCCTCCTTTCAATTTCCAAACCTGAAGTTTCAGCATAGAAGGATCTGGATGGAATACTGGACCCTGGTGGAAGAGATTGCGTTTTGCATCAAGACTCATCGGCTGACCCACTTTCATTTATTGAACCATAGGGAACCAAGGTCGTTTTGGCCATAAATGAAGTACCACCAACATACTCACTGCTTCTCTCCTTAACTTGAGGAGTAAGCGATGGATAAGAGGAGTCAGAGGAAAAACATAACCTCTCTTGAAGTTCCATGGAGCTGTTATTGCCAATCTTAAATATTTTGTAGATTTTCCTGGATTGGTATATGCAGATAGGCATCCTTTAGGTCTATGGAGAGCAAACCAATCTCCCGGTTGAACAAATATTATAGTGTGAAGGCACTCCATCTTGAATTTCTCAAGCTTTATGTAGGAGTTGAGTCTCTTTAAGTCCAGAACTGGCTTCAAGTCTCCAGTCTTTTTCTTAACAAACAAAAGCCCTGAGTAAAATCCTTGACACTTTTGTGATAAGGGAACCGTAATGACTGCTTTCTTTGCCAACAAATCTGACCGGTATTTCTGCAGAATGTCTCTCTTGTGTGGAGAAACTGGAATTTTTTGTCTGACAGAAGTGATTCCCTGGAAGTCTCTTGAAAGTCCAAAACTGGTCCGTGGACACAGTTCCAAATACCCAAGGGTTTCTTATATTTTTATTCCATACTTGTGAAAACTTGCCTGTAAGGTGTGGACTGTCAAATCAGGTGGTGTGCGGGGGTGGGGACTGGGTGATTGGCAGGTGTCTATGTAATGGTAATAGCAGGTAATGGAAATTGGGGGCGTGTCTATGGGCCAATAGGAGCCAAGGGAACAGATTGCATAAGCATTGATGGGCGGTGCGCTTATAACATTGCACCGCCTTGTTAACCTATGGGCAGTGCAGCGGGATCGTCGCACTGCCTATGCGTCATACTGTGGGCAATGTGCCCATAACATCGCATTTATTTTTGCATGCGCAATCTTGTGCCTTACGTATTGCGCAAGCAGGGACGGCGGGGTTAGAGGTGGGCGCATGCGCCTTCTGCTATAGTCTAGCGTGGCCATGTTTGATATGCGAAAGACGGAGGTGGATGATGAGGATATTAATGTTATCGGGGGAACAGATATAAAATAAATACATTTATTATGTTTGTGGTTGCCCAGCGATAAAAATAATAAAAGGTAACTCAATTAATTAATAAAATCAACAATAAAAGTACAATTAATAGAAATGTATAAAGATACAAAAACGATGGTAGTGTAAAGATGCATAGCATAATATTAACGACTTGCCGACCGCCTTAAGCCGGTGGGCGGCGGCAAGGGCTGGGCCCAAACGACCGCAATACGCCCATCGACGGGCGTGGTTATGCGGCAATCGCGTCATTCGTGACGCGATCAGCCGCCGGCGAAGGCTCCGCCCCCCCTCGCGCTGTAACCCGCCGGCCGTTCGGAAGCGCCGGTGGGTTACTAGCTGCCCGATCGCCGCATGACAAGTGTATAATAGCCTTTGTAATGTATACAAAGCCTATTATACAGGCTGCCTCCTGCCCTGGTGGTCCCAGTGTCCGAAGGACCACCAGGGCAGGCTGCAGCCACCCTAGTCTGCACCCAAGCACACTGATCTCCCCCCCCCCCCTTCCCTCTGATCGCCCACAGCATCCCTCAGACCCCCCCCTGCCCACCCCCCAGACCACTGTTTGCACCCAATCACCCCCCCTAATCACCCATCAATCACTCCCTGTCACTATCTGTCAACGATATTTTTTTTTAACCGTAAACTGCCCCCTGCTCTCTCCTGATCACTCCCCAGACCCCCCCCCCCCCCCCGTGTACAGTATACCTCTATCCCCCCTGTAATAACCCACTAATCAAATGTCAATCACCCCCTGTCACTGCCACCCATCAATCAGCCCCTAACCTGCCCCTTACGGGCAATCTGATCACCCACCCACACCATGAGATCGCCCGCAGATCCGACGTCAGATCACCTCCCAAGTGCATGGTTTACATCTGTTCTCTCCTCTAAACACCCACTAATTACCCATCAATCACCCCCTGTCACCACCTGTCACTGTTACCCATCAGATTAGACCCTAATCTGCCCCTTGCGGGCACCCAATCACACGCTCAGATTGCCCTCAGACCCCCCTTATTAATTCGCCAGAGCATTAATTACATCTGTTCTTCCCTGTAATAACCCACTGATCACCTGTCAATCACCCATCAATCACCCCCTGTCACTGCCACCCATCAATCAGCCCCTAACCTGCCCCTTGCGGGCAATCTGATCACCTACCCACACCATCAGATCGCCCGCAGATCTGACGTCAGATCACCTCCCAAGTGCATTGTTTACATCTGTTCTCCTCTAAACACCCACTAATTACCCATCAATCACCATTAATCACACCCTATCACCACCTGTCACTGTTACCCATCAGATTAGACCCTAATCTGCCCCTTGCGGGCACCCAATTACCCGCCCACACGCTCAGATTGCCCTCAGACCCCCCCTTATAAATTCGCCAGTGCATTATTTACATCTGTTCTTCCCTGTATTAACCCACTGATCACCTGTCAATCACCTATCAATCACCCATCAATCACCCCCTGTCACTGCCACCCATCAATCAGCCCCTAACCTGCCCCTTGCGGGCAATCTGATCACCCACACCATCAGATCGCCTGCAGACCCGCCGTCAGATCACCTCCCAAGTGCATTGTTTACATCTGTTCTGTCCTCTAAACACCCACTAATTACCCATCAATCACCCATCAATCACCCCCCGTCACTGCTACCCATCAGATTAGACCCCTATCTGCCCCTAGGGCACCCAATCACCCACCCACACCCTCAGAACGACCTCAGACCTCCCCCCCCCCCCCCCTGTGTACTGTATACATCTATTCTCCCCTGTAATTAGGGATGGTCGGAATGCCAATTTCTGATTCCGCGGTAAATCCGCATTCCGTCATTTACCAATTACCGATTCCGCTTTCCGCTACCAATTTCCGCATTCCAATGCGGAATTTCCGCCGGAAATCGCAGAAATGTTTGCCCGACTTTAACATCGATTTTCTCAAAAACTATAAGGTCTTTTCGAAAACTTTTTTTTTGCATCTTGTTCAGAAGATTCAGTTTAATAAACCCTGAAAAATTTGGTTTTTCTAGGACTTAAGGGGGCTTTGCTATTAAGCGCTAAAGTTGGCGGATTTTTACTGTAATGTAAAATGCAGAAAATAGGCAGATGCAGATTTTCTGCATTTTACATTACAGTAAAAATCCGCCGACTTTGGCAGTTAATAACAAAGCCCCCTTAAGTCCTAGAAACACAAAATTTTTAGGGTTTATTAACCTGAATCTTCTGAACAAGATGCAAAAAAAGTTTTCAAAAATACCTTATAGTTTTTGAGAAAATCTATGTTAAAGTCGGGTGGAAATTCTGCGATTTCCGGACGGAAATTTCCGCGATTTCCGGCGGAAATCCGCCTACGGCACTTGCATTACCGATTTCCGCATTCCAATGCGGAAATGCAATTTCCAATCGGAATTTCGGAAATTGCATTTCCGCGGAATCCGAATGAGCATCCCTAATCACCTGTCAATCACTTGTCATTCACCCGTCAATCACCCGTCCATCACCACCTGTCACCGCCACTTATCAGATCAGACCCTAACCTGCCTCTTACGGGCATCTGATCACCCTCCCACTTCATCAGATTGCCCCAGACCTACCCTCAGATCACCTCCAAAGTGCATTGTTTACATCTGTTCTGCCATCTAATCACCCACTGATCACCCATCAATCACCCATCAATCAGCCCCTGTACCTGCTACCCATCAGATTAGACCTCTATCTGCCCCTAGGGCACCCAATCACCCACCCACACCCTCAGAACGCCCTCAGACCCCAGCCCTGATCACCTTGCCAGTGCATTGCTTGCATCTATTTCCCCCCTCTAATCCCACCTTGAGACACCCATCAATCACCTCCTATCACCCCCTAGCACAACTACCCATCAGATCAGGCCCTAATTTGCCCCATGTGGGCTCCTGATCACTCGGCCAAACCCTCAGACCCCCTTCTGATCACTTCCCCAGTGCATTGATTGCATCTATTTTCCCCTCTAACCACCCCCTGAGACACCCATCAATCACCTCCTGTCACCCCCCTAGCACTCCTATCTATCAGATCAGGCCCAATACAACCTGTCATCTAAGAGGCCACCCTGCTTATGATCGGTTCCACAAAATTTGCCCCCTCATAGACCACCTGTCATCAAAATTTGCAGATGCTTATACCCCTAAACAGTCATTTTGAGACATTTGGTTTCCAGACTACTCACTGTTTTGGGCCCGTAGAAATGCCAGGGCAGTATAGGAACCCCACAAGTGACCCCATTTTAGAAAAAAAAGACAGCCCAAGGCATTCTGTTAGGTGTATGACGAGTTCATAGAAGATTTTTTTTTTTTTTTGTCAAAAGTTAACGGAAATTGATTTTTATTGTTTTTTTCACAAAGTGTAATTTTTCACTAACTTGTGACAAAAAATAAAATCTTTTATGAACTCACCATACACCTAACGGAATACCTTGGGGTGTCTTCGTTCTAAAATGGGGTCACTTGTGGGGTTCCTATACTGCCCTGGCATTTTAGGGGCCCTAAACCGTGAGGAGTAGTCTAGAAAACAAATGCCTCAAAATGACCTGTAAATAGGACGTTGGGCCCCTTAGCACACCTAGGCTGCAAAAAAGTGTCACATGTGGTATCGCCGTACTCAGGAGAAGTAGTATAATGTGTTTTGTGGTGTATTTTACACATACCCATGCTGGGTGGGAGAAATCTCTCTGTAAATGGACAATTGTGTGTAAAAAAAATAAAAAATGTGTCATTTACAGAGATATTTCTCCCACCCAGCATGGTTATATGTAAAAAATACACCACAAAACACATTATACTACTTCTTCTGAGCACGGCAGTACCACATGTGTGACACTTTTTTTGCAGCCTAACTACGCTAAGGGGCCCAAAGTCCAATGAGTACCTTTAGGATTTCACAGGTCATTTTGAGACATTTGGGTTCAAGACTACTCCTCACGGTTTAGGGCCCCTAAAATGCCAGGACAGTATAGGAACCCCACAAGTGACCCCATTTTAGAAAGAAGACACCCCAAGGTATTCTGTTAGGTGTATGATGAGTTCATAGAAGATTTTATTTTTTTGTCACAAGTTAGCGAAAATTGATTTGTATTGTTTTTGTTTTCACAAAGTGTCAATTTCCGCTAACTTGTGACAAAAAAAAAAATCTTCTATGAACTCACCATACTCCTAACAGAATACCTTGGGGTGTCTTCTTTCTAAAATGGGGTCACTTGTGGGGTTCCTATACTGCCCTGGCATTTTAGGGGCCCTAAACCATGAGGTGTAGTCTAGAATCCAAATGCCTCAAAATGACCTGTGAATAGGACGTTAGGCCCCTTAGCGCACCTAGGTTCAAGACTACTCCTCATGGTTTAGGGCCCCTAAAATGCCAGGGCAGTATAGAAACCCCACAAATGACCCCATTTTAGAAAGAAGACACCCAAAGGTATTCCGTTAGGAGTATGGTGAGTTCATAAAAGATTAAATTTTTTGTCACAGGTTAGCAGAAAATGACACTTTGTGAAAAAAAAAAACAATTAAAATCAATTTCCGCTAACTTGTGACAAAAAAAAAAAAACTTCTATGAACTCACCATACTCCTAACGGAATACCTTGGGGTGTCTTCTTTTTAAAATGGGGTCATTTATGGGGTTCCTATACTGCCCTGGCATTTTAGGGGCCCTAAACCGTGAGGAGTAGTCTTGAAACCAAATGTCGCAAAATGACCTGTGAAATCCTAAAGGTACTCATTGGACTTTGGGCCCCTTAGCGCAGTTAGGGTGCAAAAAAGTGCCACACATGTGGTATCGCCGTACTCAGGGGAAGTAGATATTATGTGTTTTGGGGTGTATTTTTACACATACCCATGCTGAGTGGGAGAAATATCTCTGTAAATAGACAATTGTGTGTAAAAAAAAAATCAAACAATTGTCATTTACAGAGATATTTCTCCCACCCAGCATGGGTATGTGTAAAAATACACCCCAAAACACATTATACTACTTCTCTTGAGTACGGCGGTACCACATGTGTGGCACTTTTTTACACCCCAGGTGCACTAAGGGGCCCAAAGTCCAATGAGCATCTTTAGGCTTTACAGGGGTGCTTACAATTAGGCACCCCCCAAAATGCCAGGACAGTGAACACACCCCACAAATTACCCCATTTTGGAAAGGTGACTCTTCAAGGTATTCAGAGAGGAGCATGGTGAGTCCGTGGCAGATTTCATTTTTTTTTTGTCGCAAGTTAGAAGAAATGGAAACTTTTT
This sequence comes from Hyperolius riggenbachi, assembly GCF_040937935.1. NCBI lineage: Eukaryota > Metazoa > Chordata > Amphibia > Anura > Hyperoliidae > Hyperolius > Hyperolius riggenbachi. The sequence continues at coordinate 144,381 of NW_027152389.1, forward strand.
TTTTTCTTTTTTGTCACAAAGTGTCATTTTCTGCTAACTTGTGACAAAAAATAAAATCTTCTATGAACTCACCATGCCTCTCAGTGAATACTTTGGGATGTCTTCTTTCCAAAATTTGGCCATTTGGGGGTAATTATACTATCCTGGAATTTTAGCACCTCATGAAACATGACAGGTGGTCAGAAAAGTCAGAGATGCTTCATAATGGGAAAATTCACTTTTGGCACCATAGTTTGTAAACGCTATAACTTTTACCCAATCCAATAAATATACACTGAATGTTTTTTTTTTTTTTATCAAAGACATGTAGCAGAATAACTTTTGCGCTCAAATGTATAGGAAATTTTACTTTATTTGAACAATGTCAGCACAGAAAGTTAAAAAAAAGTCATTTTTTTTGACAAAATTCATGTCTTTTTTGATGAATATAATAAAAACTAAAACTTGCAGCAGCAATCAAATAGCACCAGAAGAAAGCTGTATTAGTGACAAGAAAAGGAGGTAAAATTCATTTAGGTGGTAGGTTTTATGACCGCGCAATAAACCGTAAAAGCTGCAGTGGTCTGAATGGAGAAAAAGGCTCTGGTCCTTAAGGGGCGAAAATACTGTGGTCCTCAAGTGGTTAAAGTGCAGATGTGTATAGTACTTTTTCCAAAAAATAAAATCCGTATTTTGCATATTATTAATCTGTATAAAATCGGAGATAAATACATGATTATTATTGTCAGTTGTTGGCAAGTGCTGCTGCCATCCAGTGTTCACTTGTAGATATACCTTCATGTTACAATTTACAATGGTTTTTCAGTGTGTTTGACATATATACAGTATGTTTGCCATATATATATACACTATCTATCTTTGCTTTAAAGGTATAATAATATATTATAATAGTACGTTGGTGAAAATCGATATAAAACAAAAAATAAAATATAAAATGCTGCCGGTGGCATGATTAAAAGAGAGGACAATTTAAAAGAAACTGTTGTTGATGAAGTATTAGTGTTTTTTTTCTCCAGTTGTTCGTTAAGACTGTGTGGAACTAAAGTTTTCAACATCTGTATCCAGAACATTTCAAGTTTTTCTTTAGCAGATCAAAGGAATTGGAACAATTTTTTGTGGTATGGTTTCAATGAGAGTGATACGGAATAAATCTGGATTGCTGTTGTGTGCTGTGGTGAAGTGTCATGATACGCTGTGTAGGGGGTATTTGTTGAGGATATTCTTGCCAGTTGGGTGGTTCTACCCACATACTGAAGATGGCAGGGACAGGAAATGATGTATATTACGAATCTAGATTTGCATGTAATGATGTCTTTAATTGGATAAGTTAATTGTGTAGTTTGGGAATGGAAAGTGCTGGTGTGGGTGATGAATTTGCAAGCTAGGCATCTGGATTGGTGACAAGCTGAGTAGCCCGGTGGATTATCGAATGGAATGGAGCTGGTGTTGTGGGAAGCAGGTCGTAAATGGCTAGGGGCCAGAATGCTGCGGAGGTTGGGTGCCCGTCGGTAAGTTATGGCAGGTGCTGTGGGAATGATGGGTCGGAGGTGTGGGTCCTGTAAGAGGATTTCCCATCTGTTGGTGAGAATTTTTCGTATGTTTTGATGTTGTAACCTGTATTTAGTGATAAATCTGGGTAGGGATTCGGAATTTTTGGGTTTGTTGTTTGGAGGGGGATTTTTTTTGTTGTTGTTTTGGCTTTTTGATTGGCATCGTTCAGCAATTTGTGGGGGTATTTTCTGTCAAGAAATTTCTGGGTTAAGATATTGGATTGGTTTATGTAATCTTGAGTGTCAGTGCATTTTTTGCAAATTCTCCTATATTGGCTGTATGGGGTTGATTTTGGTTCAGGGGCAGTGATGGAAGCTGTGGAAATGGATATAATTATTGGCATCAACCGGTTTGAAGTATGTCTTTGTTTTGATTTGCTCTGCTTCTATGAATAATGCAAGGTCTAAAAATTCTATGGAAGTGGGGTCGTGATGTAATGTAAATTGTAAACCAGCTGGGTTGGAATTGAGGAAGTCTATAAAGCTGGGAATGATGGCAGTGTCTCCTTTCCAAATGAAGATTAGGTCGTCTATGTATCATTTGTAGAACAGAATGTTACTGGTGAAAGGATTATCTTGAGTCATTTTGAGGTGTTCTAAATATACCATGGCCAGATTTGCATAGGACGGTGAGAAGGAGCTGCCCATTGCTACGCCACTTGTTTGATGATAAACTTTATCCTGGAAAGTGAAGATGTTGTTATTGAGTATAAATTCTGTGCATTGTGTAATGAAGGATTGTTGTGATAGTGGCATTAGGGAATTGGAGCTGAGATAATAATGTAGTGCAGTGAGACAGAATCGATGTGGCATGTTGGTGTATAAAGATGTGACATCGCAGGTGAGCCAGACACAATCTGGCTGCCAGGAAATGGACTGTAGGAGTTTGATGAGATCTTGAGTCTTTGAGGAAATAAGGTAATGATTGTACATGCGTTTGTAAATGTGTGTCCACGAATCGGGAGAGGTTGCTGGTGGTTGAATCCATACCGGATATGATGGGTCTACCTGTTGGTTTGTCAAGGTTTTTATGAATTTTGGGAAGATAATTTAAAAAAAAAATGGCGTTTTCGGGTGAATATTGATTATGAAGTTTTTCTCATTCTTTGTGATGATGATGTTTTGTAAACCTTTTAATGCTGTTTTCATTTTCCTTGTGAGGTTGGTGGTGGGTGGGGTATTGTTGACCTATAATTTTTGTCATTACTGGTAATGATGAGGGTCATGTTTTCAGGTTGTGGGGAGGAATGGTGTTTTTTTTAAATTGCAAAATGGCGTTTCAGAGTGAGTTTTCTTATGTAGGTGTTGAGGTCGCTAAAGATTTCGAACATATTGGGTTGATTAGTAGGGCAGAATGAGAGGCCTTTTTCTAATAATTCTATTTCCTGCTTTGTTAGGCTATGGTTGGAGAGTTTGAAGATGCTTTTTGTGCGTTTTTGGTTCCGGAGCTTCAATAGTGAGTGGGTTGGTCAAAGTCTGTTCCTTTTTTCTTTTCCCTCTCCCTCTACACCTTCTTTTTCTTGGTCTGGGAGTGGGCGTTTGTTCGGTTGCTTCAGGAGCGGAGGTGTGTGTGTGTGTTGACTCAAAAACCGTCTGTGTTGTTTTTGGGCTGGGTAATTGAGTGGAGAGAAGGTTTTGGGACAGTGTGGAAGGTAGGTCTAAAAAAGATGAGGTGAGTGTTGTTGTATTGATCTTCATTGTCCCTATTTGAGGGTTTTGTCGGTTGGAAGAATTTTCGAATCGTCATTTGCTGGGGCAATTTCTTTTTGTTGTTTTTGGAGCCGGTTTGGGGAGTGGTGTCTGTCGGTAACTGGGGTGATCTGGACTGTCTGGGGGAGGTGGCTGATCTGTGATCTGCTGATCCTTCATTACATAATGCACAGAATTTATACTCAATAACATCTTCACTTTCCAGGATAAAGTTTATCATCAAACAAATGGCGTAGCAATGGGCGGCTCCTTCTCACCATCCTATGCAAATCTGGCCATGGGATATTTAGGACACCTCAAAAAATCCTTTCACCAATAACATTCTGTTCTACAAATGATACATAGATGACCTAACCTTCATTTGGAAAGGAGACACTGCCATCATTCCCAGCTTTATAGACTTCCTTAAATCAACCCAGCTGGTTTACAATTAACATCACATTACAACCCCACTTCCATAGAATTTTTAGACCTTACATTATTCATAGAAGCAGAGCAAATCAAAACAAAGACATACTTCAAACTGGTTGATGCCAATAATTACATCAATTTCCACAGCTTCCATCACCGCCCCTGAACCAAAAACACCCCATACAGCCAATATAGGAGAATTTGCAAAAATTGCACTGACACTCAAGATTACATAAGCCAATCCAATATCTTAACCCAGAAATTTCTTGACAGAAAATACCCCAACAAAATTGGTGAAAGATGCCAATCAAAAAGCCAAAACAACAAAAAATCCCCCTTCAATCAACAAACCCAAAAATTCAGAATCCCTACCCAGATTTATCACTAAAAACAGCTCACAACATCAAAACATACGAAAAATTCTCACCAACAGATGGGAAATCCTCTTACAGGACCCACACCTCCGACCCATCATTCCTACAGCACCTGCCAAAACTTACCGACGGGCACCCAACCTCCGCAGCATTCTGGCCCCTAGCCGTTTACGACCTGCCCCCCACAACACCAGCTCCATTCCATTCGATAATCCACCAGGTTGCTCAGCTTGTCACCACTCCAGATGCCTAGCCTGCAAATTCATCACCCACACCAGCACTTTTCATTCCCAAACTATACAACTAACTTATCCAATTAAAGACATCATTACATGCAAATCTAGATTCGTAATATACATCATTTCCTGTCCCTGCCATCTTCAGTATGTGGGTAGAACCACCCAACTGGCAAGAAACAGAATTGGCCAACATAAACGCAATATCCTCAACAAATACCCCCTACACAGCGTATCACGACACTTCACACACGGCACACAACAGCAATCCAGATTTATTCCGTATCACTCTCATTGAACCATACCACAAAATCGTTCCAATTCCTTTGATCTGCTAAAAAAAAAAAAAAAAAAAAAATAGGTGAAATGTTCTGGATACAGATGTTGAAAACTTTAGTTCCAGACGGTCTTAACGAACAACTGGAAAAAAATCACTAATACTTCATCAACAGGGCAGCATTTTATATTTTATTTTTGGTTTTATATCGATTATTTTCACCAACGTACTATTATAATATATTATTATACCTTTAAAGCAAAGATAGATGGTGTATATATATATATATATATATATATATATATATATATATATATATATATATATATATATATATATATATAGCAAACATACTGTATATATGTCAAACACACTGTGAAAAACCATTGTAAATTGTAACATAAAGGTGTATCTACAAGTGAACACTAGATGGCAGCAGCACTTGCCAACAACTATGGCAATAATAATCATGTATTTATCTCCGATTTTATACAGATTAATAATATGCAAAATACGGATTTTATTTTTTGGAATAAGTACTATACACATCTTCACTTTAATATTATGCTATGCATCTTTACACCACCATAGTTTTTGTATCTTTATATGTTTCTATTCATTGTACTTTTATCGTTGATTTTATTCATTTATTGTGTTTCCTTTTATTATTTTTATCGCTGAGCAACTACAAACATAATTAATGTATTTATATTATATCTGTTCCCCTGATAACATTAATATCCTCATCATCCACATCCGTCTTTCCCATAACAAACATGGCCGCGCTAGCCTATATAGCAGACGGCGCATGCACCCGCGTCTAACCCCGCTGTCCCCGCTCACGCAATACGTAAGGCACAGGATCGCGCATGCGCATTCAAAAATAAATGTGACGCTATGGACGCATTGCCCACAGTATGACGCATAGCCAGTGCGATGATCCCGCCGCACTGCCCATAGGTTAACAAGGCGGTGCGAAGTTATAAGCACACCGCCCATCAATGCTTATGCAATCTGTCCCCCTGGCTCCTATTGGCCCACGGACACGCCCCCCTCCCCCCCCCCCCCCAATTTCCAGTACCTGCTATTACCATTACATAGACACCTGTCAATCACCCAGTCCCCACCCCCGCACACCACCTGATTTAACAGTCCACATCTTACATAGGTATTTAGGAAACTGCACTCACTCATACCAGTACAGAGGCTCTTATTGTGACCTTGAGACTATACTGGTATGTCAAAAATACTTTTTAACCTTTTTATCATCATACAGCAACTAATTTACCTGTTTATTCACCCCTATTGCCCCATACCTACCCTCACCGCCATACCTAACTTTGTTAACTATTACCCCTTGCCCATGCCCATAGTTCCACCACTATATTTCCTAATAGCCTTATTTTTACATCCTTTGCAACTTTCCAAGGCACTCATTTATCTATAAAAATAATATATTTACATAACATTGTACATTACATTCATTGATCTGAGGACACTATATTTATCTCTGTCTTTTCAGTGTGTACTCCTATCTGTTTATTGGCTGAAGAAGCTGGAATATACCTGCGAAACACATTGCACTGTATGTTGGCGTATATTAATAAACCCTTTTTTTCATAAAATCGACAGTATCATGTTTGCTTCAGGGAAGCGAGTCCACCACTGCCTCCTGAGGATTTTTAAAACTTTTAAATACATTTTATCCTGTTGGCGCCTCTGTTCATTTTACAATATCAGTACCCACCCCTGGTGGAGGGGTCGATCCCCCCTTTCTTCTCCTGATCTACAGAGAGCGACATTTTAATCCTGTACAGTGGTTGCCTATGCAATAACCCACACTTGTGAGTATATTCTTTATATACTTTTCACTTCCACCTTAAAGTCTTTGCATACTACACTATATTGGGCTCTCTGTGTTTTCTTCTTTCTCAGCTTTGATAAATGATTGCTCAGTAGTACCTTCTTTTCCACTTTCTGCCATTCATCCTGGATTATTTCTCCTATTTCTTTCATTGAAGGGAAGGTTGTGGATGACTTCTTGAGGTTTTTATAGTATCTTTTAGTAGTCTTTCCTCCTTAATTTGCGTCAGCATCTTCATCTTCCCACTCTTTGGCCTCATGAACCGCTTTGACAAAAGGCTGAACTAAGGCAAAGTAAAACCCTATTGCCAAATCTTCTTCCTCCTCTGAAGAAGTCAAAGGCACAGGCTGGATAGATTGAAGAAAGTGTTGCTGTTGTAGTTGTAAAGAAGCAACATATTCAGCCATGGAATATTGAACCACTTTTTTAATAATATCCGTGACATCTACTGGATCTGAATCCAACTGCCTGGGCATTTCTTCAAAACATTCTTTGCGAACTAATTTTCCTCTCATAAGTGGAATGGTGAATGCCTAACACTAATTCTGTCTTTAAACATAAGAAGGTGATCTTGATCTTTCTCTCATTGGAGATCTAAATCTATGGTCTCGATCATAATAGGATTATGAGTGCTTTTTAGAGCTTGAAGATCTTAATTTTGAGTGCGATGATAACTTGTCATGCCCTTTTCCAGAGCTAGAAGTGAAGCATTAAAAAGAAAGTGTGTGTGCGTGCGTGCGTGTTGCAGAATTATTAGGCAAATGAGTATTTTGACCACATCATCCTCTTTATGCATGTTGTCTTACTCCAAGCTGCATAGGCTCGAAAGCCTACTACTAATTAAGCATATTAGGTGATGTGCATCTCTGTAATGAGAAGGGGTGTGGTCTAATGACATCAACACCCTATATCAGGTGTGCATAATTATTAGGCAACTTCCTTTCCTTTGGCAAAATGTGTCAAAAGAAGGACTTGACAGGCTCAGAAAAGTAAAAAATAGTGAGATATCTTGCTGAGGGATGCAGCACTCTTAAAATTGCAAAGCTTCTGAAGCGTGATCATCGAACAATCAAGCGTTTCATTCAAAATAGTCAACAGGGTCACAAGAAGCATGTGGAAAAACCAAGGCGCAAAATAACTGCCCATGAACTGAGAAAAGTCAAGCGTGGAGCGGCCAAGATGCCACTTGCCACCAGTTTGGCCATATTTCAGAGCTGCAACATCACTGGAGTGCCCAAAAGCACAAGGTGTGCAATACTCAGAGACATGGCCAAGGTAAAAAAGGCTGAAAGACGACCACCACTGAACAAGACACACAAGCTAAAACGTCAAGACTGGGCCAAGAAATATCTCAAGACTGATTTTTCTAAGGTTGTATGGACTGATGAAATGAGTGTGAGTCTTGATGGGCCAGATGGATGGGCCTGTGGCTGGATTGGTAAAGGGCAGAGAGCTCCAGTCCGACTCAGACGCCAGCAAGGTGGAGGTGGAGTACTGGTTTGGGCTGGTATCATCAAAGATGAGCTTGTGGGGCCTTTTCGGGTTGAGGATGGAGTCAAGCTCAACTCCCAGTCCTACTGCCAGTTTCTGGAAGACACCTTCTTCAAGCAGTGGTACAGGAAGAAGTCTACATCCTTCAAGAAAAACATGATTTTCATGCAGGACAATGCTCCATCACACGCGTCCAAGTACTCCACAGCGTGGCTGGCAAGAAAGGGTATAAAAGAAGAAAAACTAATGACATGGCCTCCTTGTTCACCAGATCTGAACCCCATTGAGAACCTGTGGTCCATCATAAAATGTGAGATTTACAAGGAGGGAAAACAGTACACCTCTCAGAACAGTGTCTGGGAGGCTGTGGTTGCTGCTGCACGCAATGTTGATGGTGAACAGATCAAAACACTGACAGAATCCATGGATGGCGGGCTTTTGAGTGTCCTTGCAAAGAAAGGTGGCTATATTGGTCACTGATTTGTTTTTGTTTTGTTTTTGAATGTCAGAAATGTATATTTGTGAATGTTGAGCTGTTATATTGGTTTCACTGGTAAAAATAAATAATTGAAATGGGTGTATATTTGTTTTTTGTTAAGTTGCCTAATAATTATGCACAGTAATAGTCACCTGCACACACAGATATCCCCCTAAAATAGCTAAAACTAAAAACAAACTAAAAACTACTTTCAAAAATATTCAGCTTTGATATTGAGTTTTTTGAGTTCATTAAGAACATGGTTGTTGTTCAATAATAAAATTATTCCTCAAAAATACAACTTGCCTAATAATTCTGCACTCCCTGTATATACCCATAATTATTCATACCCCAGGCAAGTTTTGACTTAAAGTTACTTTTTTTCAACCATCAAGTCAATTTTTGACGGGAAATGACATAGGTGTCTGCCAAAAGATAATAAGACAATGTACAAGAGGCATTATTGTGGAACAAAAACATTTCTCAGCTTTTATTTACATTTGAGCAAAACGTGTCCAGTCCAAAATTATTCATACCCTTCTCAATAATCAATAGAAAAGCCTTTATACAGCAATCAAACGGTTCCTATAATTGCAGGCCAACTTTTTGCATGTCTCCACAGGTATTTTGCCCATTCATTTTTAGCAATGAGCTCCAAATCTTTCATTTTGGAGGGTCTTCTTGCAATTATCCTAATCCTTAGCTCCCTCCACAGATTCTTAATTGGATTTAAATCAGGACTGTGGCTGGGCCACTCCAAAACATTAATGTGGTTGTCTCCTAACCATTTCTTCACCACTTTTGCTGTGTGTTTTGGGTCATTGTCATGCTGAAATGTCCACTGGTGACAAAGGGCAAGTTTCTCTGCAGACTGCCTGATGTTGTCATTGAGAATCCTCATTTTTTGCTCTTTTTTCATGGTGCAGTTTACTGTGATTAGGTTCCCTGGTCCATTGGCTGAAAAAACACCCCCGAACCATTGGGTTCCCACCACCATGTTTGACAGTGGGGATGGTGTTCTTTGGGTTGATGGATTCTCCTTTTTATGCCAAATGAAAGAAACATCATTGTAACCAAACAATTCTTGTTTCATCTGACGATAACACAGAAGTCTTCTTCTTTGTCCAGATGAGCATTTGCAAAGGTGAGCTTTTGTGTGCCTTATCTGGAGAAGTGGCGTCCTCCTTGGTCTGCATCCATGGAACCCAGCAGTGTACAGTGCCCGTTGGATTGTCTGCCTTGAGACATTGCCACCAGCAGAGCCCAGATTCACCAGGATGGCTTTGGTGGTGATCCTTGGATTCTTTTTACCTCTCTCACTATCCTCCTGGCCAGCACAGATGTCACTTTTGGTTTCTGACCACGTCCTCTGAGATTTTCCACAGTGTGGAACGTCTTGTATTTTTTAATAATACTTTGCACTGTAGCCACTGGAACTTGAAAACATTTAGAAATGGCCTTGTAGCCCTTTCCTGACTTGTGAGCAGCCACAATGCGCAGCCGCAGGTGTTCACTGAGATCCTTTGTCCTGGCCATGGCTGTCCAGAAACCAACTGCAGAGAGCTTCAGTTTTTCACCTGTTGAGTTGATTAAAACAGATGTTCCCAATTAATCAGGGTAATTAGGATTCTTTAGAACAACTTAGACTATTTGGAACGGTATAGAACTTTGGATTTTCACACAGGCTGTGACAGTTGGTGAAGAGTGTGAATAATTTTGGACTGGACACTTTTTTCTCAAATGTAAATAAAAGCTGAGAAATGTTTTTTCCCTTAATAATGCCTCTTGTACATCATCTTATCTTTTGGGAGACACCTATGTCATTTACCGTCAAAAAATGACTTGCTGGTTAAATAAAAGTAACTTTAAGTCAAAATTTGCCAGGGGGTATGAATAATTATGGGCAGCAGTGTGTGTGTGTGTGTGTGTGTGTGTATATATATATGTGTGTATATATATATATATATATATATATATATATATATATATATATATATATATATATATATATATATATATATATATATATATATATATATATATATATATATATGTATATATATATATATATATATATATATATATATATATACACATACATACATACATACATACATACATACATACATACATACATACATACATACATACATACAGTGGGTTGCAAAAGTACTCGGCCCCCTTGATGTTTTCCACATTTTTTTCATATTACTGCCACAAACATGAATCAATTTTATTGGAATTCCACATGAAAGACCAACACAAAGTGGTGTACACATGAGAAGTGGAACGCAAATCATACATGATTCCAAACATTTTTTTACAAATAAATAACTGCAAAGTGGTGTGTGCATAATTATTCAGCCCCCTTTGATCTGAGTGCAGTCAGTTGCCTATAGACATTGCCTGATGAGTGCTAATGACTAAATAGAGTGCACCTGTGTGTAATCTAATGTCAGTACAAATACAGCTGCTCTGTGAGGGCCTCAGAGGTTGTCTAAGAGAATATTGGGAGCAACAACACCGTGAAGTCCAAAGAACACACAAGACAGGTCAGGGATCAGGTTATTGAGAAATATAAAGCAGGCTTAGGCTACAAAAAGATTTCCAAAGCCTTGAACATCCCACGGAGCACTGTTCAAGCGATCATTCAGAAATGGAAGGAGTATGGCACAACTGTAAACCCACCAAGACAAGGTCATCCACCTAAACTCACAGGCCGAACAAGGAGAGCGCTGATCAGAAATGCAGTCAAGAGGCCCATGGTGACTCTGGACGAGCTGCAGAGATCTACAGCTCAGGTGGGAGACTCTGTCCATAGGACAACTATTAGTCATGCACTGTACAAAGTTGGCCTTTATGGTAGGGTGGCAAGAAGAAAGGCATTGTTAACAGAAAGCATAAGAAGTCCCATTTGCAGTTTGCCACAAGCCATGTGGGGGACACAGCAACCATGGGGAAGAAGGTTCTCTGGTCAGATGAGACCAAAATGCAACTTTTTGGCCGAAATGCAAAAAGCTATGTGTGGCGGAAAACTAACACTGCACATCACTCTGAACACACCATCCCCACTGTCAAATATGGTGGTGGCAGCATCGTGCTTGGGGGGTGCATCTCTTCAGCAGGGACAGGGAAGCAGGTCAGAGTTGATGGGAAGATGGATGGAGCCAAATACAGGGCAAACTTGGAAGAAAACCTCTTGGAGACTGCAAAAGAATTGAGACTGGGGCGGAGGTTCACCTTCCAGCAGGACAACAACCTTAAACATAAAGCCAGGGCAACAATGGAATGGTTTAAAACAAAACATATCTATGTGTTAGAATGGCCCAGTCAAAGTCCAGATCTAAATCCAATCGAGAATCTGTGGCAAGATCTGAAAACTGCTGTTCACAAACGCTGTCCATCTAATCTGACTGAGCTGAAGCTGTTTTGCAAAGAAGAATGGGCAAGGATTTCAGTCTCTAGATGTGCAAAGCTGGTAGAGACATACCCTAAAAGACTGGCAGCTGTAATTGCAGCAAAAAGGTGGTTCTACAAAGTATTGACTCAGGGGGCCGAATAATTACGCACACCCCACTTTGCAGTTATTGATTTGTAAAAAAATGTTTGGAATGATGTGTGATTTTCGATCCAATTCTCACATGTACACCACTTTGTATTGGTCTTTCACGTGGAATTCCAATACAATTGATGCATGTTTGTGGCAGTAATGTGACAAAATGTGGAAAACTTCAAGGGGGCCGAATACTTTTGCAACCCACTGTATTTAAAACCTACCAGATTTCCCCCTTACCTATTAACAGGTTGCTGGTCTATGTGGGGTGCAGAGGTATCCATAATAGGGCCACTGAAATTCAGTCGCAAGAATAAAGATAGGTAGACCTTGAAAGTTGAAAATAACAGAAAAAAGTAAGTATGCTGTTAATAAAGCCCAAAACCTAAGGGGTTAATGGAGATCAAAGACAAGTAGAGTAATATCGCTATGCGAGAAGCTGGGAGGGAAGAAAGATCAGGCTTTTAAACCGGAGCGCTGAGATGCACAGATGGAAATGCAGGAAGCGATCCAACTGCACACGGACCTGAGAAGTAAGTCCAAGTTTATGCCCTCCTTATATTCAAACAGATTGACTGCTGTGTTTCTTGAGGTAATGGAAAAAGATTTAAAGTTGATAGATTGGAAGAGATACAATTCATCAAATCTAACGTTGGGGCAACAAGCAGCATTAAGGGAATTGAAGGCAATGTCTGATGTCATTATTAAAAAAAGTGACAAAGGTGGAAATGTGGTCTTGATGACCACAGAGAATTATGTGAGAGAGGTGGAGAGACTATTATCGGATGCACAATGCTATAAAAAAGTTAGAGGAAATCCTTTTACTCAGTTGGTGATAGATGTTAATATGAAATTGTCATGGGGTTTCGTTGAGGGAATCCTGTTGGAAAGAGAATATAGATATATGGAGATCAAGGAATTTAATATTCCAACCTTCTATATCATTCCCAAGACACATAAAAATTTGGAGAGGGTATCCCAATATGTGGAGAAAGAAAAGAAAACAATGGTAGTCTCTCTACCTTCATATGTGAAGGATACTATGGAAGTGTTAAACAAGATAGACAAGGTTGTGGTACCAGATGAATGTCTATTGGTCTCGCTCGATGTAAAGTCACTTTTTACATCTATTCCTCATAAAGATGGTTTAAGAGCAATTTCATTTTTTCTGGAGAAAAATTATGGAGTAGAGGAAGAGGTCCATAATTGTTATGTGGTTGATCTGATGAAATTGACGAGAAACTTCTTCCAGTGTGATGGTCGGTACTATCAACAGTTGAGGAGCGTGGCCATGGGGGCGGCGTGCTCTCCCTGGCCTACGCATGCCTGCACCTAGGTTTGTGGGAGTTGGAGGAGGTGTATGGCATGCGTGGGTTTGGGGAGCGCAGCGCCCTATGGCTACGTTATATAGACGATGTGGTAATGGTGTAGAGAGGAGACAGGCAAAGTCACAACACCTTTGTGGAACAATTAAATCGGAATCAAATAAATATTTTTTTGCAACGTATACCTGTGATGGAAAAATGATATCATTTTGGATCAAAAAATATTTAAAGAGGGAAATAGATTACTAACCAGTACATATAGGAAAGAAAGTGCAGGCAATACACTACTGCATGCTTCAAGCCACCACTTGGGGTGTCAAATAAGGTCAGTGCCAACAGGGGGGGTTTTGAGGATAAGACGCAATTGCGCCATGGTAGATTTGTTTAAAGAAGAGGAATATGCCCTAAGACAAAGATTGAAAGAGAGGGGCTACCCTAATAGGATGATTAAAAAAGCTTATGTTAGAGCTTTGCAAACAGATAGGGGTTCCTTATTGGTAAAAAGGGAGCAAAGCAGGGAAGAACAGAGCATTAGTGACCCGGTTAGATTGGTTACAAAGTATGGCAGCCATTGGGAACAATTATTAGCTATTCTCAATAAAAATTGGGGAATTCTTACCCTGGATCGAGATATATGCAGAAATAGTGGGGATGACACCACACGTGACGGCGAAAATAAGCTTAATGATTTACTAGTAAGAAGTGAGTTTCAAAGACACATAGATACCCCTATGAGGAGAAAGGGGATGTTTAAATGTCAGAATTGCAGATTTTGTAAATATGTGAAAGAAGGTGATACCTTCATGGATAGTACGGGCACAGCCCAGTTCAAAATACGAGATTATATCTCATGTGCTACAACTAAAGTAATCTATCAACTGATTTGTCCTTGCAACAAAATTTACATAGGAAAGATGAGGAGGGACCTGGAAACATGGATAGTTGAGCATATCAAAAATATTAAGGCTAAAAACATGGATTGTGCAGTGGCACAGCATTTCATGGAGTGCCACAATAGTGACCCTAAAGGGATGAAATTTAGGGGGATTTACAAATTAAATATTAGCCCCAGAAGGAGGGATTTTGATAGAATATTATTGCAGAAAGAATGCACGTAAATTTATAACTGTAAGGCCCTTGAACCAGTGGGAATAAATGTGGATTTTAATTTAGGAGTTTTTCTTTAAGTCCGTGTTCAGGTCACCAAACCGCTATGTATATAGGAAGGCTATGTGGGGAAAATAAGAGATATGGCCCCATGTGCATTCATGTTGATGTGGTGTCTTCTTCCTTCCAGCTAAAAACCTAAATTTAGATCTGACAATCCCTCATAGGTCATTATATGTGCTGGAAAGGATTGGGTTAGGGTCGGTGAGTTTTCGGGGTCCTGCCATGTGGGGTCCCCTCCCTCCGCATTTTAGAGACATGTTAGTTAAGATCAAGAAATGTTGTTGGCAACTGCACTTATGAAGTAACTCCATAGGTGGGATGCATGTTTGAAATCAGGGATAACGTGCATGTACAAACAGTAACCACAAGATGGAGTAAGAGAGCATGTCACATAGATTTGGTATGATTAATATACGTGCATGTATAAAAGCAGCCACAAGATGGAGCAAGAGAGCATTTTGCCATTAGTGCTGAAGGTATCAAAGCAGATTTGATGAAACGCATCCACTAGTTTGGTCTGTGTGAGCCACCGTACTTAGAAGAGCCGCTGTAGAGCCGCTAGAGCTGGTATTTTGCTTGCAGCTTGGTGTACCCCTGCCTCACGGTGAGAGAGTGGGCAGCCAGTAAGACCCTGTAGCAGCGGGGACACCCGCTCTGAGGACATTTGCACTGGGGCAAGGCTGTTGGTCGCAGTTACATTGCAATACTGAACAAGGTGTGTGGTCTCCGTGATGGCTTGGGACGAAGTTTGTAAAAGGCCCCTCCCGGGTGCACAGGGAATGGTGAAGTATGGTGAGACACACTGCATGTTTTTAATCACTGCTGTGAAATATATATGAGCAATCCTGGCCAGATGAATTTCATATGCCTATTTCTTGCACGTGCTTTTTTTTTCCTGTGAGCAGTTCTGTTTGGGACTTTAGTATCCAGCAAAAATTATACTCTCCCTGACTTTGTTAGGGAGGTACACACAGTACAAAAATGCTGCCCCTGAAATCTCTGCGCCTGATGCAAATGTTTCACCTACCTTCATGAGACAACCGGCCCGGGTATGGCATTTAAAGTGGAAAACCTCAATCATTCGCAGACTGCGATAGAGCAGATAGGATAACTGTAAGTAAGAGTTCCTAGCGAGAGTTGTAATGGAGCAAGAGAGACAATGTGGATGTAGCACTGACACCCGCAGTAGCTGCTGTAAGAGTTGGGTTCTCCTACTGTCCCCAGTGATGACCCGTCCTGTGAAAGGACCCTTTAGTACTCAGACACACCAATAACTATAGGGGTTTTTATTAGGGGCAGACAAGATGCCCTGTGAGAAGGGTGTGGGCAAAACAGGATTCATAATGGTATAGGGGTACAATGGCATCAGATAAAAGCAACAGCTTAGTGTCAGTGGGTTAGTGAAGCAGAAACAGCAGTTCAATAGTGCAACAGTCATAAATAGAGTTTGCTCCCCTGTCCACCCATGAAGAGACTCTGCCCCTTAATGCATTGGGCGAGAGAGGGACAACACTGCTGTACAATTCTTAACAATCAAACAGGCAAACAGTTATCTGCAATTCACACAAATAGCAGAGGAGGTGCAACTAGCTACTGCACTTAGCTACAACATTTCATAGCGAGGAGAACGCCAGCACATACCACTAAGGCTGCATCTGAAAAGACCACCAGCTCAGTGTGCAGCACCTAAATAGATTTTCTGCACACTTTACATTCAATTCAGGTGCAAATCATATGCAAATCTGCTACTACTTATTATGCAAACAGAAAACTCAGGAGGAGGGGCTGGGAGCAGCTAACCTGACAGTTACATAGTTACAAAGTTAAGAAAAGGTGGGTGGGAAGGCTGCACGTCCCTAAACATATGTTGCAATTGAATGATTAATCGCACAGGCATACACCGCCTCTGTTAGACTAAAAAATGCATGCCCTGCATCCAAGACAAGTGCTAACATTTATTAAACTAGGAGGAACTTTAGCTTCCAATATGGTTTGCATGCAAAGTATATTATACTAGACAATTGCGCCACGGTGAGGCAAACCTCCGGGCAAGTGACCTAACCTAAATTTAAAACCTTGGGAGCAGCTAAGCAAAAAAAATGTGTAACTTACATTTGGTTGAACAGCGAGGAGAACGCCAGCACATACCACTAAGGCTGCATCTGAAAAGACCACCAGCTCAGTGTGCAGCACCTAAACAGATTTTCTGCACACTTTTGCATTCAATTCAGATGCAAATCATATGCAAATCTGCTACTACTTATTATGCAAACAGGAAACTCAGGAGGAGGGGCTGGGAGCAGCTAACCTGACAGTTACATAGTTACAAAGTTAAGAAAAAGTGGGGGGAAAGGCTGTGCATCCCTAAACATATGTTGCAATTGAATGGTTAATCGCACAGGCATACACCGCCTCTGTTAGACTGAAAAATGCATGCCCTGCATCCAAGACAAGTGCTAACATTTATTAAACTAGGAGGAACTTTAGCTTCCAATATGGTTTGCATGCAAAGTATATTATACTAGACACTTGCGCCACGGTGAGTCAAACCTCCGGCCAAGTGACCTAACCTAAATTTAAAACCTTGGGAGCAGCTAAGCAAAAAAAATGTGTAACTTACATTTGGTTGAACAGCGAGGAGAACGCCAGCGCATACCACTAAGGTTGTATCTGAAAAGACCACCAGCTCAGTGTGCAGCACCTAAATAGATTTTCTGCACACTTTGCATTCAATTCAGATGCAAATCATATGCAAATCTGCTACTACTTATTATGCAAACAGGAAACTCAGGAGGAGGGGCTGGGAGCAGCTAACCTGACAGTTACATAGTTACAAAGTTAAGAAAAGGTGGGGGGAAAGGCTGCGCGTCCCTAAACATATGTTGCAATTGAATGGTTAATCGCACAGCCCCTCCTCCTGAGTTTCCTGTTTGCATAATAAGTAGTAGCAGATTTGCATATGATTTGCAGCTGAATTGAATGCAAAGTGTGCAGAAAATCTATTTAGGTGCTGCACACTGAGCTGGTGGTCTTTTCAGATGCAGCCTTAGTGATATGCGCTGGCGTTCTCCTCGCTGTTCAACCAAATGTAAGTTACACATTTTTTTTTGCTTAGCTGCTCCCAAGGTTTTATATTTAGGTTAGGTCACTTGCCCGGAGGTTTGCCTCACCGTGGCGCAAGTGTCTAGTATAATATACTTTGCATGCAAACCATATTGGAAGCTAAAGTTCCTCCTAGTTTAATAAATGTTAGCACTTGTCTTGGATGCAGGGCATGCATTTTTCAGTCTAACAGAGGCGGTGTATGCCTGTGCGATTAACCATTCAATTGCAACATATGTTTAGGGACGTGCAGCCTTTCCCCCCACCTTTTCTTAACTTTGTAACTATGTAACTGTCAGGCTAGCTGCTCCCAGCCCCTCCTCCTGAGTTTCCTGTTTGCATAATGAGTAGTAGCAGATTTGCATATGATTTGCATTTGAATTGAATGCAAAGTGTGCAGAAAATCTATTTAGGTGCTGCACACTGAGCTGGTGGTCTTTTCAGATGCAGCGTTAGTGGTATGCGCTGGCGTTCTCCTCGCTGTTCAACCAAATGTAAGTTACACATTTTTTTTTTGCTTAGCTGCTCCCAAGGATTTAAAACATTTCATACCCTGACTAACCACTGGCCAGTGGTGAAACTGCTATAAAGTCTGCTAGCGATGGGACCCATTTCAGTTAAAGTTGGAGCGCTCAGACCTTCAATGGAAGGTATTTGTAATCCACATGGCAAGACCAGTACTCCAAAGGCCTCTGAGATGAGAGGGGCAGGAGCCCCTTCTCGCTCGCCAGGCGAAGGCACAATTAAACCCAAAGTACTGTGGCCACAGGCCTCTCACCCGTCTCGTCGCTGCAGCAAGCAACACTCAGGAATGGCTTGTCCTCTGGGCTGGGTGAGACGATTCTTCCTGTCTGGTCACTGGTAGCTTGTTTCGGATCCAACTATCAGCCCTCCTGCTATCTTGGCTTCATTGCATCAATTGGAGCCCGATTTTACTCCTCTTTCTGCCCTGGTCCGTTCCTCTGAAACACATGCAGATCCCTTACGCAGCGGCTGGGACAGAGAGACCCACATGTCTCTCCAGCATTCCTCCTTTGTCCTCCCCTTCTCCCTTTGTTCTCTCTCCTCCTCTTGTCCTTCACCCATCACCCCCATCTGTCTACTTCCTTTAGCTCTGAAAGAGGGGTCAGGTTGCCATCGTGTGGTGGGTATAAATATTGCAGTCTCAATCCACTGATGTTACACTCTCCCCCCACTGAAAGTCTTTGGTCCCCAAAGAACAAAGTTTTAACTACAAATTATCTAACTTAATACCTACATGTAACTAGGTAACTGGAGCTATCCTGAGTTTTGGGCAGTGGGACTTCCCACCATGGTGTGTCGGGTACAGGGCAGGAGGTATCACACACTGGTACAGTGGTCTGATGGACTTGTGTCTTAGTAAATCTGCAGACGGTGGTGATTGCTTCTTCAGAACTGTTTCCTCTGGAGTCATATGTCAACCTCAGGGGAGGTTTGATCTGTCGCTTGGTTCTCTGCTCCATAGGCTCTAGGGGTTCTCTGGCAGGGAATTCAGTTACAACCTCTCTCGCGGGGGATTCTGTTAAAATCTCCCGAGGTGGCATTGATGGGGTCTCAGTAATAGTTTGGGTCTCCTTCCTCTTCAGGCTCAGTGGGTACCTGTTCTGGCCCCTCCTCAACCTGGGCCCGTGGTATGAATTCTTGTGCATCAGCTCTTAATGTCCTAGAGTCGTTTTCCTCTATAGGTGGTGTGAAAACAATGGGGTCAAACCACCGCAGCCATTCCATCACCAGGTCCTCTTCCGCATCATCCTCTTCTTCCTCTGCAGTAGAAGGCAATTGTGATCGAGTTACTGGTGTTCGTTTAGGCAGGGATGGTTCACGTGGAGTGGGCACCCGCACTGTCTCATTCAGTGGTAGAAGGTGATTGTGGTGCCAAGTCTTCAAGGGCCCTGTCGTCCCCTCTGGCCGGAGCTGATACACTGGAAGGCCGGGAAACCGTGCACAAACAACGTATGGCTGTGAGCTCCACCAGTCAGTTAACTTCTGCTTCCCATGAAGGCCCAGGTTCCTCAATAACACCCTGTCACCCGGTTGTAAGTCATGAACCCGAACCCTCAGATCATATTTTCTCTTGTTTTGCTGTTCCTGAATATTGGAAGCAGTTTGAGCCTTTCCATAGGCAGTTTTCAGGTTCTTCCGAAGTCGGTCAACATAGCCTTTATGAGATGCAGCTGAAGTCCCATCAGTGGAGATGCCAAAAGCAAGATCCACTGGTAGCCGAGCTTCTCTCCCAAACATTAGCATGTAAGGTGAATATCCTGTTGTATTATGCTTTGTGCTGTTGTATGCATGGACCATTGCTGAGACACATTTACTCCAGTGCTGCTTATTTTCAGAGGTAAGTGTCCCTAACATATTCAAAAGTGTGCGATTTAACCGCTCGGGTTGCGGATCGCCCTGGGGGTGGTAAGGAGTAGTCCGTGACTTTTGCACCCCCAGCACTTGATGAGTTTACTCTCAAAGTCTCGACCTTGGTCTGAATGCAGCCTCTGCAGTAGTCCATAATGGACAAAGAACTTCACCACTAAGATACTTCCTTGTCCGCTCATATCTGGTTCCAGGCACAGGAAATCCATGCATACCAACTCCATGGGGCCTTGGCTCTGTAGGTGACCCGTTGGGGCAGATCTAGTGGACAAGGTCTTCCGCTGTATACACCGCAGACATGAGTGACAGTAGCTTTCCACTTCAGCTCTCATACAGGGCCAGTAGAATCTATCTTTGACTAGGTCGAGAGTCCTCTCTGCTTCCAAATGACCATGGTCATCATGCAAGGCCACTAGTATTGTCTCTGTGTTTTTCAGGAAGGAATAACTGCCACTTTTCTTCCAGATCATCAACATGTTCTACGGTAGACCAGTCCGTCTCGGAGCTGTAGCGATTCCATTCTCTGTAAACCATCTTGGCCTTCTCAACAGATTCAGTTTGCAGGAGCTCTGGGCGTTGGCTTTCTAGGGCCTCCAGGGTCAGTCGGCAGAGGGGATCTTCTGACTGGTCCTGCTTCAGATCCCTTTTTCTAAGAATGGGCAAGCTTCCATCCTTCAATTGGGTCAGGACAGGTTGCAGTAGAGTTTGGGGACCCCTTTTGTACTGACTCCAACAAGTTCAGCCCCTGTCACTCCTCTGACCCAATGTTCTGCCCCCTGGCATAAGGCTTGTATCCCTTCTGGGGTCAGCTGAGTCCAGTCTCTTTCTGAAGCTCCAGTGTTATGAGGCCTTCTGGACAGAGCATCAGCATCTCTGTTCCCCACTCCTGGTCGATACATCAAGCTGAAGCGGAACTCAGCCAGTGCAGCTAGCCACCTGTGTCCTGTAGCATCTAACTTAGCAGTAGTGAGGATGTAGGTGAGTGGGTTGTTGTCTGTCTTGACTACAAACTCATCCCCATACAGGTAGTCCCTGAGCTTGTCTACTACTGTCCATTTAAGAGCCAAGAACTCCAGCTTGGGACAGTTCTTCTCAGATGGGGAGAGACTTTGACTCACATAAGCAAAAGGTCTTAGATGTCGTTCATGCTCTTGGTACAGCACTCCACCGAGCCCTTCTCTACTAGCGTCCACGTGCAGTTCATAAGGAAGAGTAGGGTCAGAATAGGCTAGGACTGGGACATGGGTTAGACTCCACTTCAGCTGCTGAAATGCTTCCTCACAACGATCGGACCACTCTTCCTGTATTGACTCTCGAAGGTCTTCTGGGCCCTTTAGCTGATTGAGCCTCGTCTGAAAGCTTGGAGTCACTTTCCTCACCTTCATTCTTTAAGAGCTCAGTAAGGGGTTGGGCCATCTTGGCAAAACCCTCCACAAATCTTTGGTAATAGGAGCAAAACCCCCAGGAATGATCTCAATCCTGCTACATCTTGCGGTTGACAACAGCTTCCAGCTTCTTGGGGTCTGTGGCCATGCCTTCAGCTGAGACTACATGCCCCAGATAGGTGACAGACGGTTGGCAAAACTGGCACTTCTCAAGGGACAGTTTCAGTCCTTCTTCCTGAAGTCGACTCAGTACTTTCTCCAGCCTTTGCTCATGCTCCTCCAGTGTTCTTCCAAAGACTATCAAGTCACCCAGATACACCAAGACTTCTAGCAGATGCATGTCTCCCACTGTGCGCTCCATCAGCCTGTGGAAGGTTGCAGGCACTCCTGAAAGACCTCAAGGCATTCTTTCAAATTCGAAGAACCCCAAAGGGCAGATAAAAGCGGTCTTCTCTTTGTCATCTGGGTGCATGGGAATTTGGTAATACCCACTGCGCGAATCCAGTACACTGAACCACTTAGCTCCTCTTAGGCAATGTAGGGCATCTTCTATTCGTGGGGTTGTGTACTGATCTGGGGTGGTACGACGGTTAAGAGTGCAATAGTCTATGCACATTCGGATGGAACCATCCTTCTTCCGAACCACCACTATGGGGGGGGGGGGGGGCATAGGGACTTCGGGATTCACGGATCATTCCAGCTCTCTTCAACTCTGCAATCTGTTCCCTCAAATCTTCCAAATCCCTAAATGGAATCCGACGAGATCTCTCTCTGAAAGGCTTGTCTTCCTGGAGGCGTATGTGATGTTGAGTACTTTTTGCACACCCAACATCAAATTCACTCTTGGAGAATAACTCTTGCCATTTCAGAAGCAGGGCTTGAATCCTGCTCTTCCATTCTGGAGATATCGGGGAGTCTGCTGGGTAGACAGTCTACAGGGTTCTCATCTTCAGCTCCCCCCACTGAAATGGATGGCGAAATTAGGGTGACTCAGCCCACCTGTCCAAGAAGTATTCGGGCTTTGATCCTCACTGGGGAGTCAGTGGTGTTACAAACACTGACGGAGATCTTTCCCTGTAGTGCCTTTGTTGGGATCACTTCAGGGATCAACTCTATCCCGGGGGCTGTCTTCTCTCCAGGGATGGTTTCTAGCAAAACATGCAGATCCCAGCTCAGTCTTACTGAAGCCTGAAGGCATGCCACTTCCCCTGGTTGCAACAGTTTCTCCTTCTTCCCCAATCGCCACAATCTTCCTACTCCCTCGGCTGGAGCCCTCTGTTCTTGCACCAAACGTTGGTAGACTGGATGCAGCATGGGGTACACACCTTCTGGTGGTAGATCATAGCAGGAGGCTATGGGGGACAAGATTTGTCTTTTGAGGTCTGTATTAGTCCCCACAATTAAAGAACTTCTCACTAAACCTGGGGATCGAAAACATACAATGGCCAAGGTGTCAAAGGTTCCTGGTTGCCCAACAACCAGTGGGTCAAAGGTCAACTTGATCTGCAGATACTCATCATAGGGGAGCTTCTCGGTTCCAATTCCCCAGATCTTTAGGTCTTTTAATTCTCGCAGGGGCAGGTGCTACAGATACTTATCATAGAAGTCCCGATATAATAAAGTCACTTGTGCACCCGAGTCAAGTAACGCTCTTGTGAAGATGCCCTCTATTTGAACAGGCACCACTGGAGAGGGGCCCACTAAGTTAGTAGGGATTTGCCCAGAAGGAGGTGTACTTGTAGGCCTGGCTGGTTGAGCTTGTACTCCTTTTGGCCTCCTGTTACGCTCTAAGCGACGCTCGTGATGGCCTTTCTCACATTGATGTGTATTTCTCCCCTGTACACTGGGGCCCATTGCTGAGGGAGGCATATTTGGCTGTCTCTTAGGAATCCGGTGCAATGTCCTACTCAAGGGTTCCTGTATGATTTCCCAGTCAGCCTTTTGGTGTGGGCCAGAGCTGTCTAAAGCAAGTGGGCTCCCAGCTTGCTCCTTCACCAGGGCCCTCTGAAGTTTCCCACCGGCTTTGCAGGTAAAAGATCCTGTAGTGCCTGGCGCACTTCCTCTGTTAAGGTCAGAGAGTGCCGGGGTTTAGGGCATTGGGCTCGGTAATGTCCAGTTTGCCCACAATTAAAGCACTCTACTCCTGCTGAATATCTTCTACTCTTTAGGGGCCCTCCTCTGGATAGATGTGAGCCCTCTGGGGTAGGGTGTGCAATAGCTCTCTGCAGATCAGCCATGGACTGTTGCATCCCTGCCTGGGTCTCTACCACTTGCATCATCGACCTCTGAATCTCAGTAAAAGCTTGTTGTAAGGTGGAATTTGACTGCGCCATCTGGGTTATCGCCTGAGTGAGGTCCTCAGCAGTAGAAGAGGTCTTACTTTTCATCTCTTCAGGAGCTTCCAAGGGAGTTCATGCTAAGTACACAGATGCACTCCCACTACTTCGCCCAGAACCAGCAGAGGTGGTCATTTTCTGGGACTTAGCGGACAACAGTGCCTCTTCCTCTCAAATGACCTTAATCAGTTTTGAGTAGGTGAAAAGGTCACTTCGGTCTCTCATTTGAATTTTCAGCATTATAGGGTCTAAAGGTTGTGCACCTTTTAGGATCTGAGTCAATAAAGCCTCACTTGCATTGTCTTGTGCCATTCCTTTTTTAAGGATTACTTGGTGTAGGATCTTGTCCAGGCGAGTGACAAAGGTGGATAGGCGTTCCCCCTTCCTCTTGGTAGGTATGTCCAAACCGATATATCAAGTCAGCACAACATTCTGTCTGCCCAAAAACTTCACGAAGGGCATCTAGACACTCTGTGGCAGTTCAACCTGGCTGGTCTCTTTTAAGATTCCAGACAACATCTGAAGCAGGGGCACGTAGACTCTCTACAATCCTCTGTCGCTTGACTGTATCTGAGACCTCCCACTCATCTAAGGCCTGTGCAGCCTGGTCTATCCAGGTCTCAAAGTCATCTTCCCCAGATGGGACAGGTATCTGCCGAGAATAATTGATAGGTTGGAATGAATTTGTCACCAAATTTTCCATCAGTTTTCCCATATTAGTGTAAATGGCAGCGGGTGGATATCCTGGGGTGGTGGGCATAGAGTCAACAGAGGCTGAGCAGACCTCTCTTTTACTTGGTGGCATTTCACTGGAACTGTCTGAGTGGTTGGCTGAGGGACTTGGTCGGATCAACTGAACTTTGAGGTCATCCGTTAGCTGTAAGATTGTGTTCTGGAAGCAAGTGGGAAGGCCTTTTTTCACTTCTAGCAGGGCATATATGTGAGAGATCTTCGGATCTGTCCGTGCGTCTAAGACGAACACCCGACGATCAAGTGCTAGGGCTGTGATAGCTTCATCTATTTGATTCTCTGTCCATCCATCAGCAGGTATATCCATCACCACACTGAACTGTAGTCTACCATTTTCTTCTTCACACCAGCGGGCAGCAGTGACTGGGTCCATTTTGCTGGCCTGGCTCATTGTTCCTAGCGCAGTCATCACTCTAGGGGCTAGGTTAGAAACCCAGAAGACGCGCCTCCACGTGTAGCACTGACTTCCGCAGGAGCTGCTGTAAGAGTTGGGTTCTCCTACTGTCCCCAGTGATACAAAGAAAACAAAAGATGGGCAATCTTGCGCTGCACAGTCCGCCAGGCAAACCGCAGGTTATACACTCTAGCAGCTCCTCCAAGCTGGGTTGCATAGCTGAGCTTGGTATAAAATGAAGAAAAAGAGAAGAGGGAGGGGCGCTCCGTAGTGTGTTACCCTTTAATAAATAAAAACAATGCGCATACAAATTTGCACTTACTGGATACAAAATGTAGCAGGCGTATAACATGGGCTAAGGAGCCCTTTCATCAGCAACCAACCCAGAGACCCTGAGAACAGCTATGGCCAGTAACCGTCCTGGTCCAGATGGTGTTATGGACCTGTGGTGTCCGACGTGGTGCTCTATGTGTGCTGGATGGCATCACGACGCGTTTCGGCGTATCCACGCCTTCGTCAGGTGAACCATCCAGCACGCACACGATGCTTAAATAGAGACAATAATGAGCCCCCTGTCACACTCCAAAGAAATAGTTGGGTGTGGCTAGGAGTAGAGGTGGGGCTGTGTCTAAAATTGTAAACAACCCTATGAATGCTGAAAAGAAGGGAGAAGATCCTGTATATTAAAATTACATAATTCATCTCGTAGGTCCTACATTGTCAGGTGAAGCCTAACAGATGACTGGGAGTAGTTATATATAAGGAAGGGGCCCCGATTGCACCCCCTAAAGGAATGATATCTGTGGGATCTGTAGATCGCAGAATATCTAGGAGAGGCAATGGGTTGCGTGCGGGGAGGTGTGGTAAGGCCTCGCTCTATGTTACCTCCGATCCGCTGGGTGCAATGTCCAATCCAAATGCGCCGGGGATCGGGGCTGCAAGGCGGAAGTGATGTATGTAAAAAAAAAATATATATATATATATATATATATATATATATATATATATATATATATAAAGAAACCCAACAAACATATATATATAAAAAATGTATATAAAAAGAATACATATGTTATAAAAAAAACTACAGGCATTACAACAAATAGATACCACAAGCATCAAATGCATATGGGTATAAGTAGAATGTTGCAGAGTGTGTTGTTACATCTTTACTGAAACATATATAACAGGGTTGGCAGCACCTGGGACTGTGAGACCCCAGTCTGCCCTAGCGGTACTGTGTGGGGGAGGAGGGGGAGCATCACAAATGGCGGCCATCCAGTGTACATGAGGCCCCTGAACATAAAATGATAGTAATAGACAAAGATCAGAAGGAAAGAAAACGGGAGAAGATACTTTAAGGAGAATACGAGAAATCGTACAAGAAAAAGCCGGATCCAACACACATGAAGAAAAGCTAAATTGGTCTATTGCAGCAGAAGAACAGGAAACTGAAGGTTTGAATAGATCCCGTCTGTTGGACAGCTCCATTGTACCATTGGGAGCTGTGTCCAATGCGGAGGGACTGAGAGATCCCCGACAGGATGAAGTACATTTTTTAGATGTGGATCCACCACCAACCCCAAGCCTGGGGAAAAGATTATTAGAAAGAGACGAGGAACTCGAGGAGGGCGTGAAGTCCAAAAAAGAAAAGAGGTAGGGGAAAAGAGAGTGTTTGATCCTCACTCCGATACGGTAAAAGTGTACAATTTATCTTCCTATGCTCTAAGCGATAGTGATCTTTCACTTCAAAATAAAGGCCTTAATTTTGCACCATCCTCAGGACTAAATGAGTTCCAGCTCTTTAAGGATCTGCACAAGTTGATAAGAAAACTAACTCTCCAGAGGTACTTCAATCAGAAGGAGGCAGGAAATAAATCGGTCCCCTTACCATCATCATGTGAAGTGGAGATGCATGAATCAGCCCCCCTGCAGGATCTTCAAGATTTGCTAATTGAACAAACACAGGATGAAGAAGATTGGCTAAACCTGTGGATAGAACCAGACATATTGCATAGCGGCTTCAAGCCAAAATCGATTTTTAACCCAGTACATGCTAAAGAACCCCATATTAATAATTTTTACCAAGCGGTCTGGTGCCAGATGAAATCCTTATGTAATGACCATCAACAAGGAAGACAACACCATAGGATAAATAACCTTACTAAAAAGGAAAGAGATGCATTGAGCCAATTGGCCGAAAATAATAACATTGTTATTCGGCAGGCCGATAAAGGTGGAAGAATAGTGATTGTAGATCATTAAAAATATCTCAAAGAAGGATGGAGACTATTGGGAGACGTATCAGAAATTAGATAAAGACCCCACAGTGAATTACCAACTAGAACTCAAAGAAATTATTCAGCAAGCACTGGGTAGGGGAATAATCACAAAAGATGAATCACGTTTTCTCCTCAGTGAACATCCTCTCATCCCGTATTTTTACCATATCCCCAAAATTCATAAAGACCAAGAACACCCGCCTGGACGACCCATTGTAGCTGGGATGGAGGGTCTTCTGGCTCCCATCTCAGAGTACATAGACCATTTTTTACAGCCTATTGTGACTTCTACTAAAGCGTACACCCGGGACTCCAGCTTTGTATTGGATGTTCTGAAGAAATTCCTATGGAAGGATAATTACATGTGGGCCTCACTAGATGTATGTTCGTTGTACACCAGTATCCCTCACAATCAAGGAAATGATGCAGTTAATTATTTTTTAACCACAGACGGAACCTTCCATCCCGCCCAAGCTCAGTTCATACTTGAGCTTTTAGAATTCTCACTTTCACACAATTATTTCACGTTTGCTGGAGAATTCTTTCTACAAACATGTGGGACATCAATGGGGGCGGGGTTTGCTCCCAGTTTTGCCAACTTATTCATGGCATTTTGGGAAGAACATCATATTTGGAACAATAATCCGTTTGGAGCAAACCTCGCCCTCTATATGAGGTATATAGACGATATACTAATAGTGTGGGATGGTCCTGCAGAAAGGTTTGACCATTTCCACGAGTATTGTAACAACAACTCACACGGCTTATCATTTACATCTGTGAAGAATGAACAGAGGATCGTATTCTTGAGTCTGGAACTAGAACATGATGCAGATGGCCATATCTTTTCGTGTACACACTTCAAGCCGACCACAGGGAATTCCTTTCTACATAAGGACAGCTGCCATCATCCAAGATGGATCAATAATGTGCCAAGAAGCCAATTTTGCCGTCTGAGACGAAACTGCACCAATGATAAAGATTATCAAGAACAGGTCAACTATCTAACGAAAAATTTATAGATAAAGGACATAACTTAAGAAGGATTGATCAGGCAAGGAAGGAATTCGAGAACAGAGAAGCAGTGAAAAAATCGAAAGAAAAATTGGAGAAGCACAACAACAAAAAAGGCCCGTTGTTTATTACCACTTATAATACTAAAGCTAACAAAATTGATGCAATAATTCAATCCAACTGGCCACTACTGTTGTGTGATCCTCTACTTAATCAAGATTTACCAACTACATCAAGAACCATCTTTCGTAAAGCAAAGTCTATAAAAAATAAGGTGGCCAAAAGTAATATAGGTAAAAATTGCAGTCAACCACAAGGAGCTGTCTCGAATATAGTGGGGAACTTTCAATGTGGGAAATCGAGGTGCAAGTGTTGTAAATTCATAAGACATCAGGTGCAACACCTACAGACTGCTAAAGTAAACATACAGATAAAGCAATTCATCATCAACTGTGGGACACCATATGTGATCTATTTGCTGGCCTGTAGCTGTTCTAAGTATTATGTAGGCAGGACAACACGTCCCCTACGAGAAAGATTCGGAGAACACAGACATGGGATAGAAGATGGGGCCAGTAATCATAGTGTCCCTAGACATTTTTCAGAAGCTCATAACCAAAATACCCAGGGTTTGACAGTGATGGGCCTGGAGGCAATTTCTGCGGATTTGCCTTCAGGCCTTAGATATAGAAGATTATGCGAGAGAGAAGCGTATTGGATATTCAAGCTGGCCACACTAGTACCTAATGGTCTGAATGAGGAAGTAGTAACAGCCAGTATCATCTAGAACATGGTTTCATTTCTAACCCAAAAGAATTCCTTGCCAAACAATATCAATAACCCCCCTCCTCCTCCCCCACACAGCACCTCTAGGGCAGACTGGGGTCTCACAGCCCCAGGTGCTGCCATATGTTTCAGTAAAGATGTAACAACACACTCTGCAACATTCTACTTAGATACCACAAGCATCAAATGCATATGGGTATATTTGTTGTAATGCCTGTAGTTTTTGATAACATATGTATTCTTTTTATATACATTTTTTATATATATATATTTGTATATATGTTTGTTGGGTTTCTTTATATATATATATATATATATATATATATATATATATATATATATATATATATATTTTTTTTTTTTATTTTTATTTTAATTTTTTTTTTTTAATTTTTTTTTTTTTACTTATGTTTTACCATTAATTTAATTTATCTATGGTTATATTTTATATAATTTTATATATTTTTAATTGATCACTCTGTACATGATATTATTATTGATGAATTTGTACATATGTATATATGATGACATTTATGAGTGTTGAGTGTATAATCTTCATATGCGCGCTCTACATCCATTTTAGGTCATCAGGATAAGTCTTTGCAGCCTGTACATCCTGATAGAATTTGTGTGGCCAGGCTGTTCCATCTACTAGATCCCTTAGCGCTGCTCGTTACTGAGCCAGAGAAGGAGAGGAGCTAATCCTCCCTTCTCCACCTACGTTGGCACTCTATGGATCAGGGATAGACGCAATTGCGTCTCCCTGACAACGGCCAGTCACGCACCCAGAACATCACCAGGAAGACGCATCGGCGTCACCTAGGTTACCATGTAGCGTTATGACGCGACGTCATTTCCACCACAGCGAACACCGGCGTCCCACGATCTCTTAGGACGCCATAACGCGACATCACTTCCGCCTTGCAGCCCCGATCCCCGGCGCATTTGGATTGGACATTGCGCCCAGCGGATCTGAGGTAACATAGAGCGAGGCCTTACCACACCTCCCCGCACGCAGCCCATTGGCTCTCCTAGATATTCTGCGATCTACAGATCCCGCAGATATCAATCCTTTAGGGGGTGCAATCGGGGCCCCTTCCTTATATATAACTACTCCCAGTCATCTGTCAGGCTTCACCTGACAATGTAGGACCTACGAGATGAATTATGTAATTTTAATATACAGGATCTTCTCCCTTCTTTTCAGCATTCATAGGGTTGTTTACAGTTTTAGACACAGCCCCACCTCCACTCCTAGCCACACCCAACTATTTCTTTGGGGTGTGACAGGGGGCTCATTATTGTCTCTATTTAAGCGTCGTGTGCGTGCTGGATGGTTCACCTGACGAAGGCTTGGATACGCCGAAACGCGTCGGGACGCCATCCAGCACACGTAGAGCACCACGTCGGACACCACAGGCCCATAACACCATCTGGACCAGGACGGTTACTGGCCATAGCTGTTCTCAGGGTCTCCGGGTTGGTTGCTGATGAAAGGGCTCCTTAGCCCATGTTATACGCCTGCTACATTTTGTATCCAGTAAGTGCAAATTTGTATGCGCATTGTTTTTATTTATTAAAGGGTAACACACTACGGAGCGCCCCTCCCTCTTCTCTTTTTCTTCATTTTGTCCCCAGTGATAACCCGTCCTGTGAAAGGACCCTTTAGTACTCGGACACACCAATAACTATAAGGGGTTTTATTAGGGGCAGACAAGATGCCCTGTGAGAAGGGTGTGGGCAAAACAGGATTCACAATGGTATAGGGGTACAATGGCATCAGATAAAAGCAATAGCTTAGTGTCAGTGGGTTAGTGAAGCAGAAACAGCAGTTCAATAGTGCAACAGTCATAAATAGAGTTTGTTCCCCTGTCCACCCATGAAGAGACTCTGCCCCTTAATGCATTGGGCGAGAGAGGGACAACACTGCTGTACAATTCTTAACAATCAAACAGGCAAACAGTTATATGCAATTCACACAAATAGCAGAGGAGGTGCAACTAGCTACTGCACTTAGCTAAAACATTTTATACCCTGACTAACCACTGGCCAGTGGTGAAACTGCTATAAAGTCTGCTAGCGATTGGGACCCATTTCAGTTTAAGTTGGAGCGCTCAGACCTTCAAGGGAAGGTATTTGTAATCCACAAGGCAAGACCAGTACTCCAAAGGACTCTGAGATGAAAGGGGCAGGGGCCCCTTCTCGCTCGCCAGGCGAAGGCACAATTAAACCCAAAGTAATGTGGCCACAGGCCTCTCACCCGTCTCGTCGCTGCAGCAAGCAACACTCAGGAATGGCTTGTCCTCTGGGCTGGGTGAGCCGATTCTTCCTGTCTGGTCACTGGTAGCTTGTTTCGGATCCAACTATCAGCCCTCCTGCTATCCTGGCTTCATTGCATCAATTGGAGCCCGATTTTACTCCTCTTTCTGCCCTGGTCCGTTCCTCTGAAACACATGCAGATCCCTTACGCAGCGGCTGGGACAGAGAGACCCACATGTCTCTCCAGCATTCCTCCTTTGTCCTCCCCTTCTCCCTTTGTTCTCTCTCCTCCTCTTATCCTTCACTCATTACCCCCATCTGTCTACGTCCTTTAGCTCTGAAAGAGGGGTCAGGTTGCCATCGTGTGGTGGGTATAAATATTGCAGTCTCAATCCACTGATGTTACATGGACTTTGTGCGCAAACTGGTGTTCCTTGTGCTAAACTGCGAACAATCAGCATGTGTCCTGCTACAGTGAAGTGGGTAAAAAGGGCACCCCCTGTGCCGTGAAATACAAGGGCATCTTTATACGCGGCAATGATAAAATAGCAGCTAGCCCCAAATTTCCAGCTATTGCTGCTAATTGCAGCTTGGCGGGAGGGGTGGGAAGGTGTTAAGGGTTATGCTCCGCTAGGGGAGGTAGTTAATGGTTAGAAATAACGGGGGGGGGATTAGTTAAAGGGTTACACACCCCTACGGGTGGCGTTGGGTACACAAGCTACGCTGCTGTCATCAGAAACTAACGATAAATGATGGCTCGGTCGAGAATTGTGTATAAAAAGTGTCCCAGTCATGGTAAAAGACAGCAATTATTGTCCATGTAGACCGAGCTGTCCCTGAGGATTGGTTTAGACGAGTGTGGCAAATGTCACACTTCTGGGTCCTAATCTTCGCGCTTCTGGTAATGATCTGATTGGCAGACCATCGTCGTGGAGTTACTGAATTTAAATGTGCGTTAACAACGTTCACTCATCACTAACCATTGGGGATTGCTTGTTTTCTAACAATCACGATCTAGCGTGTACCTCCGCACACATGCTAGACTGTGTCCTTTGCTTTAGGCCTCTTTCACAGTGCGACGTTAAAGTCGCACGTTAGAAAATGTTTCAACGCAGACTAACGCACAGCAATACTAAGTCTGTGCGACATTCACAGTGAACACGTTGCTTTTGTATGTAACGTGTAGCGTTATTAGAAAGTGCTGCATGCTGCGCGTTATACACGTTATTAGCTGCGTTGGACTGTTTGCACGTGCTCATTAATGACTTGGAAGCATAGTTTTCAGTGCCTGTATGCTCTACTGTATGCGACGATAACGGGGCCTTAAGTTGCGCTGCAACATTTTTGGGGCGTTACGTTGTAATTTGCGTTGCGACTTTAACGTCGCATCAAAACGCAACGTGGTACTGTGAAAGTCGCCTTAGAGTACATCAACATTAAAAGGATTGTAATTAAGGTGCCCATTAACGGTACAATTTTTTCACCATATGCGATCTTTCGATGTGATTTTATTGATCGAATTGTATAGAAAATTTGACGTTTATGAAGGCAATCGATAAGTAACGATTCTTTGGTTGATTGCTGAATAGGATAAAATCGATCCAAAAGTTGGATTTTATGATTGAATTTGAAGAAAGAATCATTCAGTAAATGAGAACAAGTGTGAACAATCGTTACCTTCTTATTATTTTCGATCATGAAAATCGCATCGAAATAATGCATTTGGTGAAAAAATTGTACCGTTAATGGGTACCTTTATTTTAGTAAAATAGGTTATTAAGTACAATATAACTTAATAAATTATCTGCCCACTTTAAAATCTTTCCTCACCCCGATTTGCATTCTGAAATTTATCACAGGTAGAGACATCTTTACTGCTGTCAAGTGCTTCTCTGCGGATTGCTTGTTTACCGACAGTCCCGTCAGTGAAAATGATACCTCCCTGGGAGGAGAATTCTGCATATGCCTCCCTGTGAGGAGAATTCTGCATACTTAAATAGCCTAGGCTGTGACATCATTGGGAGGGCAGGGCTACATACCAATATACTGCAAAATATATAGATATAGGAAGTGAGTCTGATGCTGAAATCAAGATAATTAACGTAAACGTAAGTATCCTGAATAATTTATGTGTCACACTGCTGTCCATGCACCTGACCCTGCCATAGGAATGAATCAGCCCTGTGCTGCTGAAGCCATAGAGTCTTATCCCCCCACCCCACACACTCCTTGCACATGGGGGACAGAATTCTCTTCCCTTTGATGCTGGAGAAATGTGAAGGATACATCAGTTTTCATGCTGTGTCATGTGATGTGAAGCTCCACGACTCCTTAAAGAGGAGCTGTCAGCCATACTATGCCAGGATAAAAAAAAAAACACACATATAAGTAGATAAATACTAGCTCTACTTACATGACAGATGTATTGCACTGTCCACGATTTGATTTCAGTGAATTTTATAAAACAAAAAAAGGAAATGCAGAGAATCCTGTTCCCTGGCAAGGGCCATCTTTAGTCCTTCCAGTGAAGCCAATGCTGAGGTCATTTTCTCCCTTACCCCCCCCCCCCTCCTCCCCACAGCAATAGCGAGCACTACATTAGTGGCACCCCCACATCCATGAGAACCCCCCACCCCTCTACCATACCAATAGGGATTCCCCCTGCATTTACCCTCAACCCTGCAGCATCCATCTGGTCTCGCAGCATAACAGTACTTAGCAAAGAAGAATAAATGCAGCTCCATCACCTGGAACCATGTTGAGGTGAATCTGTGTGTGCTGCATATATTCTACCTCGCTAAGCTCTAAAATGCTGCACGCCGAGCGGGGATGCTACAGGGTTGAGGGTAAATGCAGGGGGAATCCCTTTGTAAATGGTAGCAGGGCCGGGGTCCGTTGAACATGGCGCCAGTTATCGTAGTTAAAAAACGGCGCCCGATAGAGAACCACTATCGCTAGTTATTTTTCGTTTTTGACAGCTAAAAAATGGCGCCGGCTTTAAAAACGATATTTATCGTTTATATTTATATTTGTATTGCTCCCAAACGATATTTATCGTTTTAACCCTTGCTTTGCTGCCGTTTGGAAAATATCTGCCCGCCGGCTTTAATGTTTAATAGTAAAGCCCCCTTAAAAGCTACAAACACCAAATTTGCAGGGAATGTTAAGAAGAAAATTGTGAACAAGAGGAAAAATTTTTTTTTCAAAAAGACCTTATAGTTTTTGAGAAAGTCGATTTTGAATATTCTTCTTCTGACCGTGGGAAAATTAAACGCCCGCCGACTTTAGCGGTTAATAGCAAAGCCCCTTTAAATACCAGAAACACCAAATGTGTAGGGAATGTAAAGAAGAATAGTGGGAACACGAAGCAAAAAAAATTGTTCAAAAAGACCTTATAGTTTTTGAGAAAATCGAGTTTAAATCTTCAAAGAGGAAATGTATCTATTTAAATCGCGTACTGACATTTCCGTGGAAACTTTTTCCGCCGACTTTAGCAGTTAATAGCAAAGTCCCCTTAAATCCTAGCAACACCAAATTTGCAGGATATGTTAAAAAGATACTGGGAAACAATATTTAAAATTTTTTTGGGAAAAATTGTATTTATTTTTTTTAAAATTAAAATTTGTGGGTTATGTTCAGAGTGTGGGAAATGTTTTGAAAAAAATGACGTGGGGTCCCCCCTCCCGAGCCTCTGTAACCCCTTGTCCCCCATGCAGGCTGGGATAGACAGAATGCGGAGCCCCGGCCGACTGGGGCTTCGCACCCTGAGCTATACCAGCCCGCATGGTCCATGGTATGGGGGGGGCTTCGGGGGGGAGGGGCGGCCAAGCCTTCCCCTCCCCCTGGAGCCCTTGTCCAATCCATGGACAAGGGGCTCTTCCCCACCTCCGGTGCCCCAGGAGGAGGTGGGGGCGACGACTCCCTGGGGGGGGGGGTTCATGGTGGCATCTGGGAGTCCCCTTTAAGAAGGGGACCCCCAGATGCCCACCCCCCTCCCAGGAGAAATGAGTATAGGGCTACTTTGTACCCTTTACCCATTTCCACAAAGGGTTAAATGAAATAAAAACACAACAACGAGAAAAGTCCTTTAATGTTCTAAATTAACCAGAAATACTTACCTGTACCTTTAAGAAAAAAATCCCACGTCAATTAGGTCCCACGACAGTATCCTCTGTCTTGCGACCTTCTGTTACATCTTGATTGAAGATCTCCGCCGCCCCGACGCCACACACGCCGCCTCGGCCGCACTGCTCTTAGCTATACTTAGTATAGCTAAGAGCAAAAAGCATCTTTAAATTTAGCTCCAATGGTCCCCATTGGTTCCTTAACAGACCAATGGGGATCAGGAGGATCCCCATTGGTCGATAAGGAACCAATGGGGAGCCTTGGAGCCAAAATTTAAAGATGCTTTTTGTTCTCAGCTATACTTAGTATAGCTGAGAGTTGCGTCTATGCATCTATATAGACGCATTAGCGCTAGCTGCCGCTGCCCTCCCTGCCTCCCCCCACCTGTCACCCTCACCCATGCTGGCACCCATGGGTGCCAGCATGGGTGAGGGTGACAGGTGGGGGGAGGCAGGGAGGGCAGCGGCAGCTAGCGCTAATGCGTCTATATAGACGCATAGACGCAACTCTCAGCTATACTTAGTATAGCTGAGAGCAGTGCGGCGGAGGTGGCGTCGGGGCGGCGGAGATCTTCAATCAAGATGTATCAGAAGATCGCAAGATGGAGGATACTGTCGTGGGACCTAATTGACGTGGGATTTTTTTCTTAAAGGTACAGGTAAGTATTTGTGGTTAATTTAGAACATTAAAGGACTTTTCTCGTGGTTGTGTTTTTATTTCATTTAACCCTTTGTGGAAATGGGTAAGGGGCACTTTGTACCTCTATACTCATTTCTCCTGGGAGGGGGGTGGGCATCTGGGGGTCCCCTTCTTAAATGGGACTCCCAGATGCCACCATGAACCCCCCCAGAGAGTCGTCGCCCCCCGCCTCCACCTGGGGCAAGGGAGGCGGGGAAGAGCCCCTTGTCCATGGATTGGACAAGGGGCTCCGGGGGGGAGGGGAAGGCTTGGCCCTCCCGAGCCTCTGTAACCCCTTGTCCCCCATGCAGGCTGGGATAGCCAGAATGCAGAGCCCCGGCCGACTGGGGCTTCGCACCCTGAGCTATACCAGCCCGCATGGTCCATGGTATGGGGGGACTTTGGGGGGGAGGGGCGGCCAAGCCTTCCCCTCCCCCCCTGAGCCCTTGTCCAATCCATGGACAAGGGGCTCTTCCCCACCTCCGGTGCCCCAGGAGGAGGTGGGGGCGACGACTCCCTGGGGGGGGGGTTCATGGTGGCATCGATTCATTTGATTCAATACAAAAAGAACCGGCTCATTTAAGAGCCGGTTACTATACCTTAGGATGCGTCCTGTGCGGACGTATAGCTGCCAGCTCCGCTGTCTCTCCCCGTCTGCCTGCACCTGTCACCCTCACCTAGGGTGGCACCCATGGGTGCATCAGGTGCCAGGCTAGGTGAGGGTGAAAGGTTAGGAGGCGGGGAGGACAGCGGGAGCCGTGCTATGCGTCCCTACGCAGGACGCATTGTAAGGTATAGTATTCTAATTGGCGTGGGAGATCTTCAATCAAGTTAATTGAAGATCGCAAGATAAGAGGATATTGTTATTCGTTGGATCATTTCCGAGGATATATTGGCGTGGGAACAATTTTTTTAAAGGTACAGGTAAGTATTTGTGGTTAATTAAGATTATTAAAATACTTTTCTCGTGGTTGTGTTTTTATTTCATTTAACCCTCTGTTGAAATGGGTAAGGGGTACAAAGTAGCCCTATACTCATTTCTCCTGGGAGGGGGGTGGGCATCTGGAGGTCCCCTTCTTAAAGGGGACTCCCAGATGCCACCATGAACCCCCCCCCCCCCAGGGAGTCGTCGCCCCCACCTCCTCCTGGGGCACCGGAGGTGGGGAAGAGCCCCTTGTCCATGGATTGGACAAGGGCTCCGGGGGGGAGGGGAAGGCTTGGCCTCCCCTCCCCCCAAAGCCCCCCCATACCATGGACCATGCAGGCTGGTATAGCTCAGGGTGCAAAGCCCCAGTCGGCCGGGGCTCCGCATTCTGGCTATCCCAGCCTGCATGGGGGACAAGGGGTTACAGAGGCTCGGGAGGGGGGACCCCACGTCATTTTTTTCAAAACATTTCCCACACTCTGAACATAACCCACAAATTTTAATAAAAAAAAAAAAAAAAAATTCAATTTTTTTTTAAATATTGTTTCCCAGTATCTTTTTAACATATCCTGCAAATTTGGTGTTGCTAGGATTTAAGGGGACTTTGCTATTAACTGCTAAAGTCGGCGGAAAAAGTTTCCACGGAAATGTCAGTACGCGATTTAAATAGATACATTTCCTCTTTGAAGATTTAAACTCGATTTTCTCAAAAACTATAAGGTCTTTTTGAACATTTTTTTTGCTTCGTGTTCCCACTATTCTTCTACACATTTGGTGTTTCTGGCATTTAAAGGGGCTTTGCTATTAACCGCTAAAGTCGGCGGGCGTTTAATTTTCCCACGGTCAGAAGAAGAATATTCAAAATCGATTTTCTCAAAAACTATAAGGTCTTTTTGAAAAAAAAAAATTTTCTCTTGTTCACAATTTTCTTCTTAACATTCCCTGCAAATTTGGTGTTTGTAGCTTTTAAGGGGGCTTTGCTATTAAACATTAAAGCCGGCGGGCAGATATTTTCCAAACGGCAGCAAAGCAAGGGTTAAAACGATAAATATCGTTCAGGCACGAAAAAAAAAGTTTTAAAACGATAAATTTCGTTCAAAAGGTCTGCACTATTTTAACCTTTAAAACGGTAAATATCGTTTTAAACATATATCGGGCAGAAGGGGGCGCCATTTTTTTGCCGGCGCCATTTTTAACTAGACGCAGCAGGGCCGTGGGGACCCCATGGATGCGGAGGTGCCTACTGCCCCCCGAATAAAGCGGCGAATATGCCTGTCGGGCTGGAGAGCGGGGAGGGGGCGGACAGTGACAGACGTGAGGCGGCCAATGAGAGAGGTATAGGCGTGAGTGACACAGGCTGCAGCCAATCAGGCTGAACTCACTGTGTCTGGGGAGAAAAGTAAAGGAAAACTCCCCCCCGCCCATGGCAGGCCCTAGACTTTTTGCCGCCTGAGGCAAACTTAGAAAAAATTGCCGCCCCCCCTCAGCCCTGGGTGCAGGGGGGCCGGCTCCAAGCTGGAAGGGTAGCGGGCAGAAGGGGGGTATTGGGCCTAGCGGCGGGGAGGGGGGTCGGACCCCCCCTCCCTCGCCTGGGTCCTCCGATCTGCGCTCCACCTCCAGCTTTAAATGGTTACATAGCAGCCTCTAGTAAGAGGGACGGGCGGGGATCACTCGCCTCTTCTGTTTCCAGCGTGCGCTCCACTGATGTCACTTCTTGCAACGCCGTCCACTTACAATACAGTGGTCGGCGTTGCAGGAAGTGACATCAGTGGAGCGCACGCCGGAATCGGAAGAGGTGAGTGATCCCCGCCCGTCCCTCTAACTATCGGCTGCTATGTAACCATTTAAAGCTGGAGGTGGAGTGCAGATTGGGGGACCCAGGCGAGGGAGGGGGGGTCCGACCCCCCTCCCTGCCACTAGGCCCAATACCCCCTTTCTGCCCGCTACCCCTCCAGCTCGGCGGCCGCCCCCCCCGCACCCACGGACGGGCGGTTGCCGCCCCCCTAGAAGTGCCGCCTGAGGCAAAAGTTTCACCCCGCCTCATGATTGGGCCGGCCCTGCCCCCGCCCCAGCCTGCTCTGCAACTTCTCTATTGCGGCTAATTGCTGCATACTTTAGAGCTGGGGACATGAGGATTCATCAGTAATAAAAAAAAAGTAAGATTAGTTTTGAAGTTAGGCATTGCCTTTTTAGAATCCTTTTTATCACTATTGCAGATAAATGTATAGAATTGATTTTGGTTTTTATGCATAACAGTTTCTCTTTAAAGGACCACTATTGCGAAAATCGTAATATTTAAAATACATGTCAACACATACAAATAAGAAGTACGTTTCTCCGAAATTAAAATGAGCTATAAAAAAAAATCCTTTTCAGGGAGTGTCTTTATAAAGGCCATGCTGAGAATTCCTCATGAGGATATGGAGTAGTCCAAAACCTGTCAGTTCTGTCAGATTTCTGCTACTAACTGTAACTGACAGCAACATAGTAGAAAAGTAATGTATAGTTCATTTTACTCTGGGAGAAACCTGCTTTTTAGTTATATGTGTTTACATGTATTTTAAATGTAACATATTTTTTTTATTTTTTGCGATAATGGTCCTTTAACAAGAATCAGAGGATAGCTGTCATGTTCCATCTCCCTGTTGGGCCTGTGTGTGAAGAGGAAGGTGCAGTGTGTGTGTGGATCCACAGACCAAAGATAAATTAAATTTATATTGTTCTGTGCTACATAATAATTGTGGGATTGACAGCGGGAGGTGACTGCAGGGCGTAATGAGCAGCAGCTATTGACAGTTTGTGGCCATATTGTGTGTGCCAGGGTGGGCCTGAACTGTCGAATGGCTTGCCTCACCTTCAAAGGATTATGGGACTGGTCTTTGGACAGCATATGAACAGTGCTAGAAGGTTTATTTACAGGGGGATGTTTCTGATATTGTATTGTAGAGCGCCAACCAAAAAGGACAGCTGTAACCTGCTAAAACAAAAAGTTAGATACTCGCCTCAGAGTCAGAAGAGAGGAAGGATCCCTAATAGCCTTCCCGTTCCTCTGTGTCCCCTTGTTCCACTGCAGGGGCCCTTGTTCAAATCTTCACCGGCTGCTTCAGGTCTTCTAGTACGGAGCTGCCCGTCTTTGGAAGTGCTTGGAGAACCGAGCACTTCAGTGGCCCTTAGAGGATGCCCAAAGGCCTCTCCGACATTAAAGTTGAAGAGTGGAACGGGGGCCAGTGGCAGTGGAACGAGGGGAAGCAGAGAGGAACGGGAAGACTCTAAGGCAGGGTGGCAAACTTAAATACAAAGTGGGACAATATTAAACATGGGAACCAAGTTGTGGGTCAACCTCAATGTCTAGTGGCCACCTCCGTGCCTTATAAAGTTAATTGGTGTCTAGTGGCCCCCCTCCCTCTTCAAGCCGGAAGGAGGAAGTGCGGTAGTGAGTCATGCAACGCGTCCCATAGGTTGCATGCTAGTGGTGTAAGACGCATAGAAACAGACAGACTTCTGGGTAAGTAACCCCCATCTCTTGTGGTCACACCTAAGGTAATTGAGCCTCATCTTAATTTAGAATTCAAGTAGATGAATACACGAAAGCCCATCCCTGCTTACCAGGGCTGTGGATTCGGTACAAAAATCATCCGACTCCTCACCGACTTTGACTCCAACTCCGACTCCAGGTACCCAAAATTGCTCAGACTCCTCGACTCCAATTCCACAGCCCTGGTTCTTTCTGTGTTCCTCTCTGTTCTAAGTAAGCTTGTATTACCTGATGGTGGTGTATGATTTGTCTCTGCACGTTTTCTTCAGTAAAGAGTTCTAACTTGTTATACTGGGTGCCTATCTGCATGTACCGACCACTCTGCTCCATCATACAAATAGTAGCCAGCAGGAGTGGGGAATATGGCGTTAAGACTCGGCTGTCCGGTCTTGATGATCATGTCCTGTCTCCTTTTCCTGTTCGAATCTCTCAAAAAACTGAGGGTAATCTATAGGTTACTTTTGGTCTTCTAAAGAAGAAGATGTCTATATGCATGCAGTTACATAAGTCATTAGTGGTAGCATACATCCAGCACCAAGGTGACATCTATGGCCTGATGCAAAAACTAAACCTTCTTATTGAGCTAATTCAGATCTATTTTCACCTTTTTGCTACTTTTCCAATTGCAAAGTGCTAAAATGTTTATTAAAAAAGAGATGAAAAAGGATCTTCTAGGAAAAAAACCATGAGAAAAAAGTGAATTGAATTAATGTTAATAATATTCTGGATTTTTACAGGTGTGGCAAGATTTGGACCTTGGACTCAATACACAGAAGGTACAAGTATCTACTTTGTCCACTCTCGCTGACATCTGTCCAATTAGGTAAGTATAGTAAGCTGGTAAGTATGTGATTTTTGCAAGTGCGGCCACACCTGAAAAGTAGCATGAAGAGGAGGATAGCCCCGATCTTCAATCCAAAAAGCTCTTGTTGTATTACTTTGGGGGTTAGTGCTTGGCAACAGGGGTCTGGAGGACCTCTTCATTGGTAAGATTGTGTTTTTTTACGCGAGGTTAGCCTCAGGTGTACACCATAGAATTTCCTGTCATATCAAATTGATTGTTTCTTTCATGTCTGATCTGCTCCCAATTTAAAACAGGATCGATTTTGTTCACTAATGAAATTCAATTTGATACTGTTGTCGATTGGGAGCAGATCAGAAATGAAATGATTATCGATTTGACACATCGATCTAATAGGAAATTGCATGGTGTGTAATAATAATAATTCCAACATTTGTATAGTGCTTTCCTCCTGTGAAGCTCAAAGTGCTTGAGAGGCAGCCACTAGGACGCGCTCAAGAGGCCACCCTGCAGTGTTCGGGAGTCTTGTGCATAAAAACTCCCTACTGAATAGGTGCTGGCTTATTAAATAGAAAGAGCCAAAATTTGAAGCCAAGTCTTTTATGTCAGAGGCAGAGCCCTTAAAGGAGTTATCAGGCAAAGTTTAAGAAAATAAGCGGTACTTACCGGGGGCTTCCTCCAGCTCCAAGCTCCCAGCACGTCCCTCGCCGCAGCTCTCCCTTCAGACGTTCGCCGCAGGTCCGTCCCGGTCCCCGGCGATTATGTCAGAGCGACCTCCAGGTTGCTCTGTACTGCGCCATCGGCGCTGTCAATCACTGCGCAGTCCGCTCCGGCCCATGTGGCGTTGATTGACAGCGCCGATCGCACAGGTGCAGTACAGAGTGATCTGGTGGTCGCTCTGACTTCATCGCTGGGACCGACCTGCGGCGAACGGCTGAAGGGAGAGCTGCGGCGAGGGACGTGCTGGGAGCTTGGAGCTGGAGGAAGCCCCCAGTAAGTACTGCTTATTTTCTTAAACTTTGCCTGATAACTCCTTTAACTACTTCACCTCCAAGGGGTTTTCCCCCTTAATGGATACCCAAAGTGACATGTGATATGATGAAATAGACATGTGTATGTACAGTGCCTAGCACACAAATAACTATGCTGTGTTCCTTTTTTTTCTTCCTCTGTCTGAAAGAGTTAAATATCAGGTATGTAAGTGGCTGACTCAGTCCTGACTCAGACAGGAAGTGACTACAGTGCAGTACAGAGTGATCTGGTGGTCGCTCTGACTTCATCGCCGGGACCGACCTGCGGCGAACGGCTGAAGGGAGAGCTGCGGCGAGGGACGTGCTGGAAGCTTGGAGCTGGAGGAAGCCCCCAGTAAGTACCGCTTATTTTCTTAAACTTTGCCTGATAACTCCTTTAACTACTTCACCTCCAAGGGGTTTTCCCCCTTAATGGATACCCAAAGTGACATGTGATATGATGAAATAGACATGTGTATGTACAGTGCCTAGCACACAAATAACTATGCTGTGTTCCTTTTTTTTCTTACTCTGTCTGAAAGAGTTAAATATCAGGTATGTAAGTGGCTGACTCAGTCCTGACTCAGACAGGAAGTGACTACAGTGTGATCCTCACTGATATGAAATTCCATCTATAAAACACTTTCCTAGCAGAAAATGGCTTCTGAGAGCAAGAAAGAGATAAAAAGGGGATTTTCTTATCAGTGAGGGTCACACTGTAGTCACTTCCTGTCTGAGTCAGGACTGAGTCTGCCACTTACATACCTGATATTTAACTCTTTCAGGCAGAGAAAGAAAAAGAAAAGAACACAGAATAGTTATTTGTGTGCTAGGCACTGTACATACACATGTCTATCTCATCATGTCACATGTCACTTCGGGTATTCTTTAAAAAACCAGAGCAATTTTCACCTGTCAGCGCTCATTCGCCTATAACTTTATTACTACTTATCACAACGAAACAATCCATATCTTGTTTTTTCGCCACCAATTAGGCTTTCTTTGGGGGGTACTTTTTGCTAAGAATTATTTTATGCTAACTGCATTTTAACAGGAAAATAAGAAAAAAAAATGTAAAAACTCCATTATTTCTCAGTTTTTGGCCATTATAGTTTTAAAATAATATGCTACACAGAAGAAAAAAAGGGATGTGTGCTCAGACCAGTCAACTCCTGACTAAATACTGGCTGCCTCAAGTCATCTGACTAATTATAATGGCAAAGCGTATGCAAATTGCATTCGCCCACCAGAATATGCAGGATCTACCTATCCACCTAACTTCCTGCAGGAGTTGGCCCACGCAAAATTCTGCATCTCAACAGGGGTACCGCGTGTAGGCCTCCTTGTACCCCCAAGAAATGAAGGGCAGCGCAGACACCCCCACAAGGCATCCACTGCCCGGGAGCGCTGCAACTGCCCCCCATGGGAGGGGGGAGCGAGAGAGCATGGCCAGCACCCCCCAGACATGGCCTGTGTCGAGGAGGGACCACCCACGCTGCCCCCCCAAAGGATAGCTTCCCTACCTTTGCGAATTTACTTATCTGTGGTGCCATTTGCATGGTTTGGGAGCGAACACACCAATGGTGAGGTGTGTGGGGGGGGCGGGGGCGGGGCGCAGACAAGCCCCCCAAGCGCTGCCA
Source organism: Hyperolius riggenbachi (assembly GCF_040937935.1). NCBI lineage: Eukaryota > Metazoa > Chordata > Amphibia > Anura > Hyperoliidae > Hyperolius > Hyperolius riggenbachi. Next base: position 188,234 of record NW_027152389.1, read on the forward strand.
CCGCTGGGCAAACCCATCCGCACCCCGCCCCCCCCCCACAACACCCCGTGAAGGAAGAAACACAATTGTATGCTACACAGAAGAAAAAAAGGAATGTGTGCTCAGACCAGTCAACTCCTGACTAAATACTGGCTGCCTCAAATCATCTGACTAACTAAAATGGCAAAGCATATGCAAATTGCATTCGCCCACCAGAATATGCAGGATCTACCTATCCACCACGCTTGGGGGGGTCGCCTGCGCCGCCCGGCCTCCCCCTCCGGGGTGCTGCTGTGGTTCCCAGGCAGTGAGAGCGCCTGGGACCCCGCGGTCCCTCGGCTGTATGGGGGCATTGGGAAGCCTCCTCGTGGCCCTCCTGGATAGTGCTATTGAAGCATGAACTAATTCCCGCAGGGCAACCGCTTTGCGGCATTGGTTCAATGGACCCTGCATTAGTTGGCATGCGAAAGCAAATGCATATTTGCATGAGCATTGCCTCATGAATAGCCAATCAGGCCAAATTTGCTCAGCCAGTTATGTCAGGTGTTCACTTGGTGTTTAATGCACACATTCAATTCTCTGTGCAGTGATAGTTTTAAAATAATACATGCTACGATGATTAAAACCCATATAATTTTATTTGCCCATTTGTCCCGGTTATTGCAACGTTTAAAGTTTTTCTCTAGTGCAATGGATGGCGCAAATATTTTATTTGGAAATAAAGGTGCAGTTTTTCAGTTTGGGGTCTATTATTAATTACAAGCCCATCATTTACAAAGTAACAGAAATAAACCTTCTTGACATACAGTACATATTAAAAAAGTTTGGTCCCTAAAGTAACTATTTATGTTTTTGTTTTTTTTAATTGTATATTTTGTATTTATTTATTTTTTATGTTCATCAAGTGTTCAGGTGCACCACCAAGGCTCAAATAAGAAATGCTGGTGTGCCAAGGTCCTCACCCCGGTACCTGGGGGGTCACAGTAAATAGTTCCACATGAAGGACCGGCACCACACAAAGTACTTATAGCTCTTTAGAGCTTTATTGGTGAAAACATGATAGCAACAACAGACCACTGTTTCGGCCTCCTCTGGCCTTTGTCAAGTTGCTTAGTGATCATACATAACACTGTGAAACACATGCATATATATAACACAAAAATACACCCCTCAAGGGGGCCCAGTGACCAATCAGGAGAGCGAGAATAAGGAGGACCTGATGGGAGACTGGCCATCCTATATGGACCAATAACAATAGCACATTTCAAATTGTCACCCACCAATCAGTAAAAGCAGAGAGCTCCCCGCTGTTTATAGCTAATATGAGAGAACGGGTGCATCATAGCTCTAACCGCCGCCTCCATCCACGGAGGCGAGTGGTATGACGTCAGAGTTATGTGACAAATCACATGACTCGTTCAACTGACTAACGCTGGCCAATCCTTTGCACCCAGAATGTTGCATAGCAGAGTATCAGTCCCCGCATCATAGCGGCAGGCGGTCCTGAAGCGGCCAAAAGTCCGCCCATGTATCCATAACAACATGGACGCTCTAGACATATACACAGACCGCAGCACTCACCATGCCGCTGCAGGGTTAAAGGGGAACTCGTCTGGTCTCTCCTTCTAAGTGCGCATGTTGGTCTGAAAAACATAAGTTAAAACCAAGATATAATAAAACGGTAAAGGACACAAGTACATATAAAAAATGTACTCAGTTTAGGGTAATGGTCATTGATGGGGTGTCACCCCAATGGAAGGGGGAAGATAGACGGAAAGAGCTTCTGTGAAAAGAGGCAGGTTGGATCAGGCGATTGGATGCCATGGGGAGAGCAGGGCTCAATCGAGAGCTAGACTTGGGATTATGTATATAATTGATGGGTGTCACTACTTTGTACCTCTGTCTCTATAGGTATATTTTTTTTATATGTACTTGTGTCCTTTACTGGTTTATCCACTTAAGCCCAACTGGACGAACATTCTCGTCCAGTTGGGCTGCACGCACTCCCTCAGGCCGCGCGTGCTCCCGCCGCCGGCCGTTAGCCCAGCGATCAATGAAAGGGATTATAGATCCCTTTCATTGATTGAAGCCCCCTGCCAAAAAGCCGACAGCGTCTCATCAGACGCTGCGGTTTTTCTGAGTTCAAAAAGTTCCCCATCTTCATTTTTGTTCCTGGGAGCGAGATCGATCGCTCCCAGGACTTTTTGACTGTGGCCATCTTTTGGCCAAATAGTAAAACTACGCCCACGTCCACTTTTTATTAAATAAATAAATTTTTTAACATTTAAAATTAGCTGTTTACCCCCCACATCAAACAATACACGAATAAAGTTTTTACAAGATATAGATCAATTCATTGTGATAAGTAGTGATAAAGTTATTGGCAAATGGATGGGAGGTGAAAGTTGCTGAGTTGCAAAAAATAAACAACCCTTCGGGCTTAAGTAGTTATTATGTCTTGGTTTTAGCTTATGTTTTTCAGACCAACATGCGAGCTTAGAAGGAGAGACCAGACAAGTTCCCCTTTTTCCCAGCAGCGGCATGGTGAGTGCTGCGGTCTGTGTATATGTCTAGCGCGTCCAGTTTGTTATGGATACATGGGTGGACTTTTACCCGCTTCAGCACTGCCTGCTGCTATGATGCGGGGGCTGATACTCTGCTATGCGATGTTCTGGGCGCAAAGGATTGGCCAGCGTTAGCCAGCTGAACGAGTCAAGTGATTTGTCACATGATTCTGACGTCATACCACTCGCCTCCGTGGATGGAGGTGGCGGTTAGAACTATGATGCGCCCGTTCTCTCATATTAGCTATAAACAGCGGGGGGCTCTCTGCTTTCACTGATTGGTGAGTGACAATTTTAAATGTTCTAGTGTTATTGGTCCATATAGGACGGTCAGTCTCCCATCAGGTCCTCCTTATTCTAGCTCTCCTGATTGGTCACTGGGCCCCCTTGAGGGGTGTGTTTTTGTGTTATATATATGCATGTATTTCACAGTGTTATGTATGATCACTAAGCAACTTGACAAAGGCCAGAGGAGGCCGAAACAGTGGTCTGTTGTTGCTATCATGTTTTCACCAATAAAACTCTAAAGAGCTATATATACTTTGTGTGGTGCCAGTCCTTCGTGTTGAATAATTATTTTTTTTTGACAAAAATTTTTGGGGGGTAACTATTGGGGAGTGTGGAAGGCAAGGGGTTAATTTTATGTGTAAAAAAAAAAAAAAAAAAAAAAAGGCTTTTAATTAAAAAAAAAAGTTTGTAGATGTAATTTTACTTTTTGGTCACAGGATGTCCTCGTGCATCACTTTCCTATGTGTAGTCTTACTACACAAACACGAAGTAGTGCGTGGACGTGTAAGTATCGGTTCTTGTGAATGACGGCGCCATCCCATTGTGGTCATTCACACGGGACTTAGATCAATGAATGGGAACTGTGGTCTAACGATCGGCGGTGGTAACAAGCTGGGGGGAGGGGGGGGAGGAAGTGCGCGGCAGCAGAAATGCTAGGACGTAGTTACTCATCCCGGGGGAGGGGAAGTGGTTAAGTGACAACTGAAGCGAGCGCTATATGGAAGTAGCCATATTTCTGACATTTTTGTCAAATCTGACAAGATTAGCAGCTTGCTTGCTTCAGGTGAGATTCAGGCACTACTGCAGCCCGATAGTTCAGCAGGGCTGTCAGTCAACTGGTATTGCTTAATGCGGGCTTCCTCTCAGCTCTAAAAGAGAAGCTACAGCATAATAATCTTCAAAGAAAAACTTTTTTTTGTTACAGCTGATGCAAATCCTGCAATAAATCTGCAGTGTGTCTACTTGCTGCATTGATGGAAGCAGGCATAGGGTTAACATCCTGTGCTTACAAATTAGCTGCTCTCGCGAGGCAGCCAGAGGACACAGCTGAGAGATCAAATTACAGCATGTGATTAGTCACAGTTATTGGGGAATTAGACAGGCTAAACTCTCTAAATACATACAGGGTGCATTTCTCTGTGTTTTCCTTCTGTCCTGTGCAAGAGTCGGCCTCCATATACCTCTCACTACAGTTGTCATTTAACCATCATACTATCCAACCACTGCATCAGGTATAAGCCCCCTGGATCATGCTTCTACAGCCACACCTGGTAACCTTACCCATGTTGGGCTGCGCTTCATAGTGAATGTGTCCAGTCAGTGTCTCTTGCTGTGACAAATAATATTTGTTTTATTTTCCACCCTTTGCAGCCCTAGCTGGAGACAGAACACACATAACCCATGGACACAGGGCAATGCCTCTGCCTAGAATTCTGGTCTATTAACAAAGACAACCGCTGCTGTTACTAGAGATGGTAATCCCAGCACTACACTCTTATCTCTGTTGCAGAGTAATAATCCACCAAGCCAAACACGCCAACAAAGGCCGAGTGGCAGGAAGGGCCATCGCCAGATCTGAGGTTGTGACTTTAGCGCCGTTTGGATTCCATGTCAATGACGTTTCCCTGTTGATATAAATAGCATCTCTTTATTCTGCTTTCCTATAAATATATAAACAGGTGGAGGAGGGTTTCTATCTAACGCCGGCTCTTTCACGTAAGTCATCTACGCTCTGCGGATACGCTGAAGGCGTTCGCTGTAGGATTAGAAGTGGTCTCTACAAGCAGACCTAGCCACACACATAACAATGCAACCGTTAGATAATAGAGGGCCCTTTTACACTTAATGAATTGCATTGAGTTGCATCACATTTGTCAAAATGGAACGCAACTCATGAAATGCAAAACGGCCCTAAATGAAAGTTTTGTTCAAACTGACGGAGCAGAGTGTTCGATACACAGATAGGCACCCAGTATAACAAGTTAGAACTCTCTGCTGAAGAAAAACATGCAGAGATAAATTATACACCACCATCAGGAACTGCAGCTTACTTAGAGCAGAGGAACACAGAATGAATGCAGGAATACCATAGAGATCATTGCAGCACTAGTACAGATAGTGACATCTTCTGGTTGCTTTACTATGCTGCAGTTTAAAGTAATCCTGTTGATACTACCAACACAAACTTCTGTTTTCTGTGATTTGTTCAGCTTTTCTTCATCAAATTTTTTCTCCAGTCAAACCGGCGGTTACTTTTTGTCTGTTTTTGCTAAATTTCACCTTTTTTTTTTCTGGATGGCAGAGATTGTTTAGATGCAGTTACAAACGATACTTGCACAAGTCCTGGACTTTGGATTTATAGAGCTATAGGGAATATGACTTCCTGCTTCATTATTATTGTTATTTATTTATATAGTGCCAAAATATATTGTTGCGCTGTACATAGTACAAAACAAATATTGGGGAACAGATGGAATTTGATTGCTGTTGCTATTGGTAGTTTTTTTTTTTATTATTAATCAAAAAAGATCAACATTTTTGCAAATGTCCTTTGAATTGAGCTGTAGGAGAAGGGATATGCCATTAGGGGATGCCTTTATATGCTCAGAACAATCATTTTGGCCTGTTGATTTTAGGTCAGTGTTATGGATAGGTAGAGAGAGTAAGAAGTAGGTAGAGGGAGAGTTACCAATATTCTTTTTGCGGCTTTCCCCAGCGCCCATTTTATATGTACGCATGTCACGGCATGTCCAATGTTTAAATTGCAAAATGACTGAATAAAAGCTTGAGGATACTACTCGGAATTAATGCAAACCGGAAGTGAAAAAAATTAAGATATAATGCATTGTATGTGTGGCATGGATACTGAATAGAACATTAGTAGCAAAGAAAAGAGTCTCATTTTTATTTTAGTTATAAAGCATATATATATATATATATATATATATATATATATATATATATATATATATATATATATATATATATATATATATATATATATATATATATAACCTTGCGTTATTCTGTCACGTTTGCTGTTTAGAAACCACAGTCTGTCTTTTAAGCTATGAAACAAAGCAGAGATAATGACCCTTTGAACTGTACTGCAGTAAAACCTTATCTCAGGCTGTCTCTCACTGGTTCTTTGTTGTCTAAGTGCCTCAAAAAACTGTATTCAACCTAGTGGGTCAAATAGCTCAGAAAAACTCTTTTGCTTAGATAACAGACTTTTTTTTAACTCTTCCTTAACTGGAAAACAACATGAGACCTTTTTATTTGCTTCTAATGTTCTATTTCTTAGCTGTACTACACATACAATTCATGATCTCATAAGTTTATTTTCTCTTCAGGTTTGTTTTAATCAGGGAAAGGGTTACAGTTGGGAGCAGATATGGAGCAAGTTAGCTTGGCTAGGGATGGTCAATGAAATTCAAATAATTCAGAGTTGATGCAAATTTTGTGGCCATGTTGAATAGCTTGAAAATAAACCAATCCAATTCCACCTTGGCAGGATTCAATTGGTCCATCTTCAAACTGCATACATTTACATATACCATTTGCATAATACAGAATTATTATTATCTCATGGACCATCCATAATCTCAACACAGGGATTGACCAATGAAATGGTGCGGCTACATAAAATGACCATTACATTCACATTCACCATGTAAACTGATTAACAGTGCCAGCAATGATGGCCTTGTAGCTTTCTTGTGCAGAGCAGAAGATTGAAGGTTGGGTAACGTGGTCATCTTTGGGGTGGTCCTGCTCTGCCTGCTGTGGACGGAGGAGGTCCTGGCTGGTTCCAGCTTCCTGAGTCCAGCAGACATGCAGAAGAATGTGGTAAGAACTTCACTTATATATTATTATATTTCCAATGACAGAAACTCCAGAGTGGACGTTTCACATATATGCTCAGTGTTAGGGGCCCTTTTCCACAGGCGGCAGAACTGCTAGCTCAGTGTGCAGTTCCCAAGCAGCAGTGAGCAGTTACCTAGCAGCAGTGAGTAGTTGCCAAGCTGCAGCAAGCAGTTGTAAGAGTTCGACAGATTTTTCATTGCCCATCAACCAGGGGCGTAAATACAAGTCATGGGGTCCAATGTTCACACCTTTCCCTTGCCTACCCCTGGTGACCCTCACAGCTGGTGGTCTATCTTACAAGGGTCATGAAAGAAGTGTGGACATCATAATCTTCACACTCATAGAAAGTATAGCCACAAAAACACCAAGGCCCATATGCAATTCTCTTTTTCACCTGAGTTTTCTCCTAGGAGATAATTTTTTCATCTTCAATTTAACATAATTTCTAGCACTTTTCAACTAAAAAAATACCAAGTAGGTGAAAAAGTACTATCAAAATTATTTTGAGTATGTTCTTGCTTTCTGGTGGCTCAAAAGGCATTTTATTGACAAATTTAAAAATATCATCTAGGTGAAAACTCAGGAGAAAAAGTTAATTGCAGTTTTCTCCTAGGTGGTAATTTTTCATCTTCAATGTAGAATAACATTTCAGCACTTTGCAATGGGAAAAGTACCAAAATTAGGTGAAACGGTACTATCAAAATTGTTTTGAGTATTTGTTTTGCTTGCTGGTATTTTAAAAAGGCATTTTATTGACAAATGTGAAAATAACACCCGGGTGAAAACTCAGGAGAAACAGTTTATTGCATATGGGCCCTGAACTGAAGGATGGGCCCCTTTATCAGAAGGAGTGAAGTAGCTGTTGGAGCCCCATTACAGCTCTGAGCCCTGCTGTGGTCACAGAGGCTGCTCCCGTTATGCCCCTGCTATCAAGTGCTCGTGAAAAAGGGCCCTTAAGCTGTGATTTGTTATAAATCCATCAGGCTAAGTTAATTGGTGTAACAATAGGGAATGTAGAGGTTGGGACCACACCGGGCCCTGAGACCAGAAGGACCCACTAGGGGCCCTCCCCCAACCACAGTATTAGCTCTTCAATGGTGCTATGCTGGTAATGGTCACGTGTGTATATGTATATATATATATATCTGCCCATAATTATTCATACCCCTAACATGGAACTTCCGCTGCACGTCCGGGATTACTGCGGAAGTCGCACGGTAACACTCTGCAGCTTCTGCGTTACTCGGAGCACATCCGTCACAGTGCAGCCAGGGTTAAGGACGTAAGGGCTAACTGCAATCCCCAATATGGCAGTTTTTCCATCTGCCCTCACTGGATAGCAAGTTTGTACATTGCAAATTATGCCATGTCAAGCTGAACAGAGGGTCTCACCCCTCCACTTATGGGACCTCCAGCTTTATCAACTATCTGGCCAATAAGCACAAACCTGAGCATCAGGAATTCCAGAGGCTTAAGGAGGCTGGTGCTTGCCCTTGCAGAGGTCAGAGCACCATAATTACCTTTGCCACTCCTGCTGACACTGAGGCCTGTCAGGCAGCCAGTCCTCCTCAGTGGTCTCCTCTGCTCCCTACTCGGCTTCCTGTGAAAGCCTAAAACGCCAACACCACCAGACCCTGCTGAGTGACACGTTCGTGGTCAGGGCTCAGCCTCCCGGCAGCCGTCGCATACGCCAGCTGAACGGCTTGCTGACACAGACCATGTCCTCCCAGCTCCTTCCATACTCGTTTGTGCAGGAGGGGAGCCAGATGCGTGCACTCCTGCAGTGCGCAGCGCTGGATTGGCCAATCCCCAGCCGGCACTACATTGCACGCAAGGCCATCCCAGCACTGCACCGCTTTGTGAAGGCCAACGTTGAGCGTGGGCTTGACCATGCGGTGGGTGCGCACGTCCATGTGACAATGGACTCGTGGAGCAGCCGGTTAAGGACAGGCCGCTATTTGTCCTTCCCCGCACACTGGGTCAGTTTGGTGGAAGGGGGTGAGGAGGGGACAGCAGCAGCATCACCCCAGTGGGTGGTGCCACCCCGCAGCAGGGTCAGGGGAAGTGCAGCAGGTTCCAGCTCTGATCCGGTTCCATCCGCTGCCAAACACCCCCGCCTCAGCAGCAGCGTGAAGGCCCAACACTGCCAAGTGCTGCTGCAGATGGTCACGGTGGGCAAGAACAAGCTGACCGCAGACCACGTCCTGGCCAAGCTCAGAGAGCAAGAGAGGAGTTGGCTGACCCCCAGAGGCCTCACACTCGGAGAGGTGGTGGCCGACAATAGGGCAAACTTGATTGCCGCCATCCAGCGGGGAAACCTCACCCACATCCCCTGTCTGGCCCACGTCCTGAACATGGTAGTGCAGAAATTCCTGCACACCTACCAGGGGATGGACACTCTTTTGGGAGCGGCAAGGAAAACCGTGGGTCATTTTCGCCGCTCGGGTGGTGCCACAGCGTCCCTGGAAGCCGTGCAGCTGGAGCTGAACCTCCCACGGCACCGGCTCATTATAGACGTTCCAACACGCTGGAATTCCACCCTGGTAATGTTGGAACATCTGGTTGAACAGAGCCGGGCTGTCAACCTCTACCTGGCCAAAGCCACCATGGAGGCCAACGTGTCGGGGACCGGCACCACCCACCTCCCGGACATCATCCTCAGTGCTGATGGGGGAAAAATGCAGCTGGTGTGCTTGGTGCTGGCACCCTTCCTGGAGGCCACCAACATGGTCAGCTGGGACCGTGCGTCACTGTGTGAATGGGTGACCATAGTGTGCATGCTGGAAAAGGCCCTCGATGCTCTGCTGGAAGTGAGAGAGGAAGCCTTGATTCAGCAGGAGCAGCAGCAGCAACCTTCGCAGTCCACCTCTGGGCAGCAGGAGGAGGAGTTGGAGGTCCCTGACCTTGAACAGGAGGGGGCACAGCGGAGTGCAGCTGCAGTAGTGCGGGGGTGGAGAGAGCAAGATGAGGCTCCGGAATCAGAGGCGGACGACAGCACTGCAGAAGATGATGGGTCAGCAGAGATGGCAGCCCTCTTCCCCACAGCAGTGCACATGCTGCAGTGCCTGTGCAAAGACCCAAGGGTGAAGCAGATGTGTGCTCGGGAGGACATCTGGATCACCCTGATGCTGGACCCACGGCTGAAGGGGAAGCTGGCTCAGTTCCTGCCTGTAGGAGGAGACCCTGTGCGCCGAATCAGGGACTTGCAGCGGATTCTGGTTCTGCGCTTAGAGGAAGCCTTCCCCCAGACTCCCACCCCCCCTGCTGTCACAGTCCAGCCAGCACAGCAGCAGGTGTCTTCATTCAGCAGCAGCAAGTGCCCAACAAACCTGCTGTCTCTGACAAAGGCGCTGTACGCCTCACCAGTACCGCTGCCTACAGAGGAGGTGCCTGCAGCAAAATTTGGCTCTCAAAGCCAGAACCAACACCTGACCCGGATGGTGGCGGACTATATGGGGTCCTACAGTGGGCTTGCTACCGACAACAATGCCTTGGAGTACTGGGTCATGCACCTGGATATCTGGAGCGAGCTGGCGCAATACGCCCTGGAAGTGCTGTCCTGCCCGCCTTCCAGCGTGATGTCAGAAAGGTGCTTCAGTGCGGCCGTTGGTGTGGTCACTGAGAAGCGCTCTTGTCTGTCCAGCCAGTCTATGGGCAGACTGACTTTTGTAAAGATGAACCAGGCTTGGACGGTTGGTGAGTTCCTGGCCCCTGTTGTTGGCAAGAGGGGGAAATGAAGTGGCTGAGTGGGAATCACTATGCCTGCTTCACCACCCTTTACCACCACAACCTCCTGACTCCATCCTCATTAAGCCAGGTTCTAATTTTTTTCACAGCCGTGGTACCTAAGTGCCATGGTCAACTATGTAAATACAATAGCTGTGTAATTTTTTTTGGAGGTATCTGTGCTGTCCCAGTTGTGGGGAGACCTCAACTGCGGCAGTACAACCGCTTCCTGGAACCTCTCCTAATTTTTTTCACAACCGTGGTACCTACAAGTGCCATGGTGAACTATCTAAATACAATTGCTGTGTAATCTTTTTGGAGATGTCTGTGCTGTCCCAGTTGTGGGGAGGCCCCCAACTGCGGCAGTACGACCGTTTCCTGGAACCTAGTAGTCCTGAATTGACATTGACGCTGACAGCCTTTTTTTTTGGGGGGGGGGGGGGGGGGATTTTAAGTCCCCACATCATCAATTAGTGTTTCCCTTTTCAAAATAATGATGCTACATGCCTACGGTGACCAGACGTCCCGCATTTGGTGGGACACGTCCCGCATTTTTTTGGGGTCCCCTGTCCCGGGCAGCATTGTGTCCCGGGAAACGTCCCGCTTTTGCCCGCGGGACGTCCCAGCTTCAGGACTCTGGCCACCGTCGGACGGACTCTGGTAGGCGCGGCCACCCAGCTGCATTTGCCTCGCCCCCAGCTTGCTCCTCGCCCACCCTCCAATCAGCGCTGATATTGGGCTGCATCAGCCCTGCCCCTCAGCGTGCTGTTCCTGCCTGTCAGCTCCGCCCCTAGAGCTCCTCTTATCGGAGCGGCCGCCTGGCCGCATCAGGCACGTCCCCAACCTGCTGCACACCCTCCGGCAACTACGTGGAGACCAGGCAGCTACACGAGGAGAAGAAATGGGTGAGAACGCCCTGTCAGTGTCTTCTCCGCTCCAAAGTGTCACCCTCCCCCACCCAGTCGTTGTCACCCTTCTCCCCCAGTGTCACCCTTCTCCCCCAGTGTCACCCTCCCCCACCCAGTCGTTGTCACCCTTCTCACCTAGTGTCACCCTCCCCCACCCAGTCCTTGTCACCCTCCTCACCTAGTTTCACCCTCCCCCACCCAGTCCCTGTCACCCTCCTCATCTAGTGTCACCCTCCCCCACCCAGTCCTTGTCACCCTCCTCACCTAGTGTCACCCTCCCCCACCCAGTCATTGTCACCCTTCTCCCCCAGTGTCACCCTCCCCCACCCAGTCCTTGTCACCCTCCTCACCTAGTGTCACCCTCCCAAACCCAGTCCTTGTCACCCTCCTCACCTAGTGTCACTCTCCCCCACCCAGTCGTTGTCACCCTTCTCCCCCAGTGTCACCCTCCCCCACCCAGTCGTTGTCACCCTTCTCCACCAGTGTCACCCTCCCCCACCCAGTCGTTGTCACCCTTCTCCCCCAGTGTCACCCTCCCCCACCCAGTCGTTGTCACGTTTCTCCCCCAGTGTCACCCTCCCCCACCCAGTCATTGTCACCCTTCTCCCCCAGTGTCACCCTCCCCCACCCAGTCCTTGTCACCCTCCTCACCTAGTGTCACCCTCCCCCACCCAGTCATTGTCACCCTTCTCCCCCAGTGTCACCCTCCCCCACCCAGTCCTTGTTACCCTCCTCACCTAGTGTCACCCTCCCCCACCCAGTCCTTGTCACCCTGCTCACCTAGTGTCACCCTCCCCCACCCAGTTCTTGTCACCCTCCTCACCTAGTGTCACCCTCCCCCACCCAGTCCTTGTCACCCTGCTCACCTAGTGTCACCCTCCCACACCCAGTTCTTGTCACCCTCCTCACCTAGTGTCACCCTCCCCCACCCAGTCATTGTCACCCTCACCCACACAGTCAGTGTCCTCCTAGTGTTTATTTTGTGCTGACATGTTGCCCACATTGCGTTTATTTTGTGCTGACATGTTGCCCACATTGCGTTTGTTTCGTACTGACATGTTGCCTGCATTGCGTTTATTTTGTACTGACATGTTGCCCATTGCGTTTATTTTCTGGTGTCTGGGGTAACGGTTACTGCATTTATCATTTAATGGTCATAGATGGCTATGTTTGCTGCTTTGTGGTTACGGTATACTATTAGCCTCACACAGTTTCTGCACACCCATGATGCAAAGTCTCGTTTGACCACATCATGGCGTAAACACTGCTTTCTTATGCCTCGCTGTTACATCATTACGTTAGCTCCGCCCATACAATGTCATGGCCACGCCGCATCCCCCGCCCCCAGTCTTCGCCGCTGTGCGCTCGCTCCTCAGTCCCCCCACTTTTCACCGCAGCCCCCCCCCCCCCAGGTTGGACCCACAAAAATCTGGTCACTCTATACATGCCTCATATACCCTAAAAACCTTTTTTACAGCAATTTAAAGGCCACTTCCAGGTTTTAATCCGGATATCCGAATCTGGTTGGATACTGGGGTCGGATATCCGACCAGGAATCGGATTGGAACGTTGATTCGGATATCCGACCCGGATCGGATAGAGGGGTATCCAGATCCGAATCGAATCCGGATTTTGAAATGGGGTGTCCGAGCAGCACTGCTTGTGAGTACTTTTATATAGGACAGACAACAAGGCCATTGAAAGTGAGAGTAGCAGAACATGTAAATTCTATTAAATCGGGTAAAGGGTGCGCCCGTTTCATTTCCCATATGAGAGATGCGCACAATGGAAATGGTGGATGTATACGGTTTGCAGGCCTGCAAAAACAAGAACCTCCCCAAAGAGGTGGTGATAGGGAGAGACTGCTTTTGAGAAAAGAGACATTGTAGATCCTAAAAACAGAGGCCATGGGCCCATTGGAACTGAACGATAAAATCGAGTTCTCGTGTATGTTGGACCCGTAGATATTTCTTAATGGGTCTTCTGGAGATACTGATGTGCCCTTTTAGTCCTAGAATGTTATTTCAACAGATATTAGTATTAAGTATGTTGTGATCTATTTTTCTGCTCTTGTCTTTTAATGCTCCTGGTCCGGGTTTCTTTAGCACCAGGCGACCCCAGCTAATAACTACAAATTTGAATTAAAATGTATCGTATATGGTTGTTGGGTGCTGCCGATGCTGATTTTGCCCGGACTTATGTAGGAATGTTATTATTATTTTTTCAAAAATTTGGTTGCTGTATGATGCTTTTATCTCTTGAGGCTAGATGCCATATACCTCTAAGATGAGAAGTCTACTCACTATGTGCCTTCATAGCATGATTTGATGATTATTACTGCACACTGTCACTGTATTCACTTTGCTGGCAGTCTTAGTAGGCGGTTAGAGCTGGTCAGCGCTTTTTGTGGGTTTTGGGGTAGATTTTTTGTAAACATGTTGCCGAAATATGCTACTGTGTGCCATCTATTTTACTGGCCCAGTGCAGGTGCCCTGATTTGGTACGCGTTATGCGGATTTGTATCCGCATAAACTCCTATAAGATGGGAGATATCGCTTCCTTTTGGAGACGCGTCACGTGGATTTGTTTCCGCATAGACACCCCTTGGATGGAACGCACACTTCCGCCTCTCGGAACGCATGATGCAAGCTCCCGCCTCCACGACTGTTAGCCTTTGCCCGAAGGGGGACGTCATGACCGGAAGGGGCGGGACTTTATCCTGCTCTTATACGAGGTATGGCGTCCCCGCACTATAGTGGTACGCAGCGTGACCAAGCGTCACTTAGACGCGAAACGGCCATTGCTCCTCCACCCAGTGCCTGACACCCAACTCCACACCGCTCATCCTGCTCCACGCTGGGGATACGTAAGCTAAGTCTAGCGCTTTCTCCATGCTATGTTTGACTGACCCATGCTGTTTCCTTTGTGAAAGATTTTGCCTGTTTTCTGTATGTGTTTGTGCGGAGCACACGTCTGAGTGGCCATTCTTGTTACAAACTGTGGACTTTGCAGGAGAGCAGAAGGCTTTTTACCTGTGTGAACACACTAACTCACGGAGCAATTCAGTGGGAAGTGCCACACCACACCTTTTAAACTTGTTACACAGTTAGATAAGCTTTTACTGCAGGAAAGCTCAATGGGTCATTAGCTTTGCCCTGTTTTATAGTTTAAAATACAGAGTGTAGTTTGTAAACTGCAATTATGACAGAATGATGAAATGTTATATAAAAAAAAAAGCTATATAACTGAAAATAAAAATAAGAGGCTCTTCTCTTTGCCACAATGGTTCTATTAATTTTCCATACTACACATACAATTCATTATTTATTTATTTTTTGTTCACTTTAGGTTTGTTTTATGCAATGCAACATGCATTTCATTCCATTACATTGCATTCATGCTTTTACAGCGAATGCAAAGTCCACTGTGAAAGTAGCCTTAAAAGTGGAGGTGGTACGTTCCACCTGTCAGCAAGTGCATAATTAATAATGCTCCATTACAAAGCAAATTCATTCCAGCTGAGAGCTTGTCTGCTACGATGAAAGGCGGAACAATCTCATTAGCATGGCTACAAGATAACACGTACAAATCTGTCATATTCCTACAGGATCATTTCAGGAGGATCTGGCCAGTATCACACTGTCTCTTCTGCAATCCCACCACCTCCCAGCACTCTTCTGTCATAATCATTACTTCTTTCATAACTTTACAAGGATGTTGTCTTAAAGTTCAACAATACTTCAGTTTCTCACACAAGGCTGGCTGAATCTTAATTACCTGAAATATATGACTACTAGTCTGAGCAAAGGAATAGAAAGTCCTCCGGTACGGTTGCAAATTGAATAAGCCTTCAGTGTCTGGCAGCTCTATCAAACAGACCAGCATTGACTGAATACAATCATTCGGGTACTCAGCTGGGATAAAACCACTAACAGGAAATAATGTTTTAGCTACTTGAAAATGCACTTAATGAATGGAAGCCTGGAGAGTACAAGGATGGGTTTTATAAATATGCATCCGATTAAACATGATATGATTATTCATGCTGCCTAGATATTGCTCACGATGAGCCTAAATGATTTCCTTTTTTTGGTGTAACTTTATTGAAATTGAACATCGTAAAGCACGATGACAGCCAAATTATTGTTCTAAAATATAACTGCATTAGTAAAAAAAGAATTTCATAATTTTAACAAGGGTGCTGATTCATTTTGCTTCAGATGCTGATATGACATTGCAGCACCTCATATTGTTTACATGCAGCAGTCTGCACAGCAGTAGCCTAGCTTAGGAGCTCTGAGTCCCAGTGCAAGTTTTTTTATTGGGCCACCTAAAGCTCTCTATGCATAAGAACTGATATGGAGCACCAGAGCCTGCCAAGGACAGCTGCAGTGTCAAATAAGTCTAAGCAGGGGAGGAGAGAAGAGGAGAGGGGCGCGCTAAGCCTTCAAGTCACATCAATTAAACCCGTTAATAGGACAGGTCTCACCTATTTCACGTTTGGCCAGCACAGCGTACTAGGAGAGCTTGGTCCCCGGCTCGGCAAAGAGGGACACACGCTGACCGTGGCCTAGTACGCTGTGCTGGCCAAACGTGAAATAGGTGAGACCTGTCCTATTAACGGGTTTACTTGATGTGACTTGAAGGCTTAGCGCGCCCCTCTCCTCTTCTCTCCATTGTCTTTAGTGGTTTTTTGGGAGCAGCCTGGCCGAAAGCGGGTGGCCTGATCGCACCAGGGGCTCTCCACTGCCCCATCCTCTTCTCTGAACTAAGCAGGGGAGGAGAACAGTCTATCAATGCCTACAACTTATCAATCATCTAAAGAGGTTATCAATACCAGCATAGCACCAATAAAGAGCTATTGAAGGAGGGCCCCCATTGGGCCTCTCTGGTCCAGGGGCCACGTTGTGGTCACTACCTCTGCATACCCTATTGCTACGCCACTGCTGCATGGCGTAGTCCTTTTTATATAAAGGTGATCAATGTCTACCCTGCTCTTGGTGCTTTGCTCCTCTTTACTTCTGCTTAGAACTCTAAATATCCACTTAAATGCTTAGATTAATTAATAGGTAAGCAGGCATCCATCTGCTCCATGCTCCCCTAGGACAGCCTGACACTATTCTCTGATGTTATTTCTCTTGTGAAATGTGATGACGTGCGTATAATGATCTTTAATATCTCAGGATGGTGAGGTACAGTAGCATTTAGAAACACAGTGAACCTGATTTGCTAAGCTGAAGGACTGCAGATTGCGATCCTTCGGTTTGGTACTATGGAATAGACTCAATCAATGGGGAGGATTACATCCAGCTGGCCCGGAATTTCTCTGCAATGTGCACAGACTGGCATACATTGAAGGCTCTCTGCACCTAATGAGCCGCAGTTGGATCCATTAATATGAATAAGGCATAGTTCATGTACATTCATGGTTCTCTTATTTATCGCTATCACACTGCCTCAGCTGCAAGCAGCCTTTCTTATTACCATACACACTGTGCAATTTTTACAATGATTTTCCTGATGACCTGCGATTTGTTGAGTGACGAGTGATCGGTACTGCAATCTCACGATGTGGGTAGAGGAACGCAATTACGTGAACAACATTTAGCGACACACGGCAATAATGACCATCATAGCTCCGATGACTCTCCGAGGACTCAAAGTACTGCAATAGCTTAACTTCCCATTTGCGTCTGTCATGTGCCGTTGCCGGATGTCACATATAACCGCCAGCAGGAAGGTGGATTGGGGAATGCTCGTCATAGGGGGACGTCACTGGGGTCTATCTTCCTTTGGCGTCAGGTGAGTAGTATTCAGAAGATAAAAGACAAAAGCGTAAAGAAAACCAAAAACATAGCCTTTTCTCATGAACCTTATTAACCCATAAATCAACCATTCACGTGGGTGGCCGGGATGAAGATGCTAGCGCAAAAGTATGGCTCTGTCTGCAAAATCTATCCCTATGGCTATCAGCATTGGGTGTAAATTGCAGGAGGAATAAATCCTTCCTTCTTATCAACCCCCCCCCCCTTGCCCCACTGTTGAGGAACAAAGTGTTACTAGCCAAGAATGAGTGAGTGAGAATATCAAGTTTAGTCTCTCTAATTTCACTTACCAAACCCAAGCTACAATGGCTGAAGTTTGCATTCAACATTAAAGAGAATCTGTATTGTTAAAATCGCACAAAAGTAAACATACCAGTGTGTTAGGGGACATCTCCTATTACCCTCTGTCACAATTTCGCCGCTCCTCGCCGCATTAAAAGTGGTTAAAAACAGTTTTAAAAAGTTTGTTTATAAACAAACAAAATGGCCACCAAAACAGGAAGTAGGTTGATGTACAGTATGTCCACACATAGAAAATACATTCATACACAAGCAGGCTGTATTCAGCCATCCTTTTGAATCTCAAGAGATCATTTGTGTGTTTCTTTCCCCCTGCAGCTATCTTCCACTGAAGTGTCAGGCTATTTCTTCCTGCAGAGTGCAGACAGCTGTGCCTGTATGTAATTCCTCAGTATGTGAAAGCCCAGCCAGCTCAGAGGAGGATTTATCCAGCTTGTAAAAGATAATAGAGCAGAGAGAAGCTGCACTATTCTAAATATCACACAGGCAGTGTGCAGAGAGGGGCCTGGATAGGGGAGTTCATAGCAGAACCACAACACGGAAGAACTTGGCAGCCTTCCAGACACAGGCTGACAAGTCTGACAAGAGAGAGATAAGTTGATTTATTACAGAGACAGTGATAGTAGAACGTGCTGCAGTAAGCCAGAACACATTAGACTAGCTTTTTGAACTTGTAGGATGATAAAAAACAGGATGCAATTTTTGTTACGGAGTCTCTCAATAGCGCAAACTTTAGTGGCAAAACCCCCATACATGCTATGATCACCAGATTTTCTAGGCATATTGGGGAGAATCGTGAGAATAATTCATTTTTTTATCAAAAAGACTTTGTAATTTTTGAGAAAAATGATTTAAAGTTACAATAGTAAAAATGTGGGTAAATGACCGTTAATGCATCCTTGCCCATCAGAATTGCAGCTGTATATATATCCCACCCGGCAAAAGCAGTGCATTTGCTGCTAGGGCTTCTTCTTCTTTTTTTTTGCTAGGGATCAATGTACAGTGGCAATACTGCTGTATAAGGATCCCTGGCAGGGTCCTTATAGGGAACCTAAACTGAGAGGGATATGGATGTTTCCTTTTTATCAATACCAGTTGCCTGGCAGTCCTGCTGATCTCTTTGGCTGCAGTAGTGGCTGAATCACAGACCTCAAACAAGCATGCAGCTAATCAAGTCTGACTTCAGTCACAGCACCTGATATGCATGCTTGTTCAGGGGCTGTGATGGAAAGCATTAGAGACACAGGATCAGCAGGAGAGTCAGGCAACTGGTATTATTTTTTTTACATTTTTATTATTTTAAAAGGACAATTCATATCCTTCTTAGTTTAGGCTCCCTTTAAGTGGGGGAGGGGGTGCTCATTTTTTTTTTTTAAAAGATCCTCGACCTCCCCTCCACCCCCCTTCAAAATGCACAGTAGTACCTACAAGTGACGTGACCTTCACCCCCCCCCCCCCCCCAGCTCTCCAACTGTCCCATGCCATCTCCCTTAGCCCCTCCGCTTGACACACTCATTCAGTCACAGAAGCGCTGGCTAGGGGGGAAGGGGTACGGGTGGATGTTGAGAGAAGTAGAGGTCAGAGTGGGTGCTGCAGGAAAGGGAAGTTGTTGGGGGTGCTGGAGGAGGCAGGATCACTGCAGTGCTAATGCTGGGGTGGGAGAGGTCCCTTGAAATTTCTGGCAAACATACTTATAATTTACTGTAATAAAAAATAAATAAAAAGAAATTACGTTGCCACCCCTTCTTTTCAAGCCTCTTTGACCCCTTGTTGCCCATGCAGGCTGGTATAGCCAGAATTCAGAGCCTAGACTGCTCTGCACCCTGAGCTATACCAGCTCACATGGTTAATGATATGAGGGCTCTGGGGGAGAGGGGAAGTGAAGCATGCCCCTTTCCCCCAAAGCCTTTGTCCATACCATGGACAACTTAGGGGCTCATCCCCACCTTCGGGGCCTAGAAGATGGAGTAACGATTACACTTTTTACTTGTTCCCAACTTCCTACTATTCTCCCCTGATTATAGAACATATCAGGGCTTTGCTATTAATGTTGAATATTTGTGGAACCATTAGAAATTCAAGGGACTTTTCGAGAACACCTCACACGTTCTTGCTCATATCTAATCCTAACCATTTTTATGAAGTTGATAGAATTGAATGCTTCAGATCAACCCTTTCATAAAAAGGCAAATAAAGAGTCTACCCAAGGCAGGTGGGGGTTATGGCTTTGTATTCATTCACATAAAAGGTTAAAGGGAAGGTTCACACGCCAGGTCGGCTTCTGTGCGCTCCACGACGGGGGGTCATGTGGTGCAGAGACGTCATCGGGTCTCTACTGCGCAGACCCAATGACATCACGTACACCACGGGACTCGAGCCGTGGAACGCACATGACACCGACTCGCAAGCCGACCTGGCGAGGTCGGTTTCTTCACCGCTGGACGCCCGGAGGGAGAGGAGCTGCGCCGAGGGCAACATTCGACTGCCAGGAGCTGGAAGAAGCCTCAGGTGAGTGCAGTTTTTTTTTTTAGCAGCGCGGATCTTCCCTTTAAGCGATGATAAAGCACCCCCAAAAATTTAATAAATAAAATAAACCAGAATGTTGATCAGCCCATATGCATTGCTTCCCTAGTGCAAACTAATCAGACAGTAACCCCAGAATTGGGATATTTTTTATTTTCTACAGAGGCTTTTCATTGGTTCAGATGGATGGATCAATTTGATGGCAAATTATATGTTCCAGCTGGAGAAATACCCTAAAGGACAACTGAAGTGAGAGGGATATGGAGACTGCCATATGTATTTCCTTTTAAGCAATACTAGTTGCCTGGCTATCCTGCTGATCCTCTGCCTCTAATACTCCCAGCCTAAACTCCTGAACAAGCTTGCAGCAGATCAGGTGTTTCTGACATGGTTAGATCTGACAAGATTAGCTGGATGCTTGTTTCTCATGTTTTTCACTACTGCAGCCAAATAGATCAGCAGGGCTGCCAGGCAACTGTATTGCTTAATGCTAGGTACACATGAATGATGCGTTTTTTCCGGTCAATTTTCCGTTCAATTGATTTTCGATTCGTTTTTCCACTTGATTTCTCGCTCGATTCTCTTATTTTTTTCTTATCAATTTTTATTCACTTGGTGGTGGAAGTCTGGGGGTGATGCCAGCCTGGCTGGGGGGGGGGGTTCCATGAGCACAGCTGGAGGGGGTAGCAGCCAGGAAGTGGAGGCAGTGGGCACAATGGTGCGGAGGAGGTTTGGCCACCCCCTCGCTCATGTGGATCATCGCCGTCCGCGCTTCCCCTCCAGATAGTATATCAGTGCGGCAGTGGGCGGAGGAAGAATTACTGGCCTCTTCCTTCTGCTTCCACGTTCCCGGCATCAGTAGGCTGTGCCTGCGGCTCAGCTCCCCTTCCAGGCTACCTATACTAGCTATACATGAACTATACTAGCTATACAGGAGCAACTGTACAACCTATACTGTGGCAAGCTATACTGGGGCAACTATACTGGGGGGGGGGGGGGATACTGTCCTTATACCACTCCTGCATTTGAGGACAGAACTGGGAAGAAGTGTCCCCAGAGGCCAGACAGTCTCTACACTCCCTGTATGCATGCATGCAATTACTGTATGTCATAACATTATCACGCACCATGCTCAGTGGCACTGAGATTAGGGGATCCACAGTGGTTCTCTCCAAGAGTACTTTTTCCGCCAGTACCTGTGTAACATGGACACACTAAAGGTGTGTCCATGTTACACACAGAATGATCCAATTTCTAGCAAAAAATCATTTGAGTGATCAGATAATTCTGATCAGAAGTTAAATTGTTCACTACACCATCAACAAACTAAACTTTGCTAACTATCTATCACAACCCACAAAAAAAATCTAATTTAGTCCTAGGAAAATCCAATTGGATGACTGTTTTTATAATCGTTCGCAATCGATTGTGCCCATCAATGGAGATGATTTTCTACTAGAGATGGCCCAAATGGTTCGCGGACGAACTTGTTTGCGCAAATTTCATTGGTTCACGTTCGCCACGAAACACAATTTTTTTTCAAAAATTGTGTGTTCACATTTTTCCCATACACTTTAATGGTGCCGACTTTAACGGTTAATAGCTAAGCCCCATTGCATGCTATAAACCCCAAATTTGCAGGGTATGTAAATAAGGACAGTGGATAAGAGGACATTTTTTTTCCAAAAAGACCTTATAATTTTTGAGAAAATCGATTTTAAAATTCTCCTTCTGACCGTGGGAAAATGAATGCCCGCCGACTTTAGCAGTTAATAGCAAAGTCCCCTTACATAGTAGAAACACCACATTTGCAGGTTATGTAGAGGGGGTCAGTGACTACAAGAGGAAAAACGTTTTTTCAAAAAGACCTTTACTTTTTGAGAAAATCGATTTTAAAATTTCAAAGAAAAATAGTATACATTTAACCACTTGAGGACCCACCCTTTACCCCCCCTTAAGGACCAGCGCTGGTTTGATTGATCTGTGCTGGGTGGGCTCTGCAGCCCCCAGCACAGATCAGGGTGCAGGCAGGGAGATCAGATTGCCCCCCTTTTTTCCCCCCTATGGGGATGATGTGCTGGGGGGGTCTGATCTCTCCTGCCTGCTGTGGGTGGCGGGGGGGGGCACCTCAAAGCCCCCCTCCGCGGCGAAATTCCCCCCTCCCTCTCCTACCTGCTGCCTCCCCCGGTGATCGGGGCTGCACAGGACGGCTATCCGTCCTGTGCAGCCAGTGACAGGACGTCCCCTGTCACATGGCGGCGATCCCCGGCCGCTGATTGGCCGGGGATCGCCGATCTGCCTTACGGCGCTGCTGCGCAGCAGCGCCGTACAAATGTAAACAAAGCGGATTATTTCCGCTTGTGTTTACATCTAGCCTGCGAGCCGCCATCGGCGGCCCGCAGGCTATTCACAGAGCCCCCTGCCGTGATTTGACAGGAAACAGCCGCTCGTACGAGCGGCTGCTTCCTGATTAATTAGGCTGCAGCTGGCGACGCAGTACTGCGTCGCTGGTCCGGCAGCTGCCACTTTGCCGACGCACGTTATGAGTGTGCGGTCGGCAAGTGGTTAAATTAAATGACAGTTCGGGAAACAATTCCCACCGACTTTAGCAGTTAATAGCAATGGCCCCTTACATCCTAGCAACACTAAATTTGCAGGATATGTTAAAAAGATAGCGGGAAACAATATTTAAAAAAAAATATATTTTTTTTATTAAAATGTTTTTATGTTCAGAGTGTGGGAAATTTCCCCAAAAATTACGTGGGGTCCCCCTATCGAGCTCCCTGTAACCCCTTGTCCCCATGCAGGCTGGGATAGCCAGAATGTGGAGCCCTGGCCACGTGGGGCTTTGCACCCTGAGCTATACCAGCCCACAGGGTCCATGGTATGGGGGGGTTCCGGGGGAGAGGGACGGCCAAGCCTTCCCCTCTCCCCCTGAGCCCTTGTCCAATCCATGGACAAGGGGCTCTTCCACACCTCCGGTGCACCAGGAGGAGGTGGGGGCGACGACTCCCTGGGGGGCGGGTTCATGGTGGCATCTGGGAGTCCCCTTTAAGAAGAGGACCCCAGATGCCCACCCCCCTCCCAGGAAAAATGAGTTTTTTCCTCTTGTAGTCACTGTCCCCCTCTACATACTCTGCAAATTAGGTGTTTCTACTATGCAAGGGGACTTTGCTATTAACCGCTAAAGTCGGCAGGCGTTTAATTTTCCCACGGTCAGAAGGAGAATTTTAAAATCGATTTTCTCAAAAACAATAAGGTCTTTTTGAAATTTTCTTAGAATTTTTTTTTCTTTTTGTAGTCACTGACCCCCTCCAGGTTTTAGACCCCTTAAAACCTCTTTTCCATCACTTTTATGGCCAGAAACAGTGTTTGTATTTTTCAAAGTTCGCCTGCCCATTGAAGTCTATTGCGGTTCTTATGGTTCGCGCGAACACAAACTTTTGCGGAAGTTCACATTCAAGGTTCGCGAACCCAAAATCGGAGGTTCGAGCCATCTCTCTTTGCTACCAATCTGATCAGAATTCTGATCGCGCAAATGATTTTTTGCTAGAAAGTTAGACCATTAGTGGCCACTTTAAGGCTGCTGCTATATGATCTTAATGTGATCTTATTGCAATTTTAATGCTAAAAGATCGTTTATTCCCATGTGAAGTGATGGCTGGAAAGCCAACACTATAGAGCTTTATAGAATGCACAAGGATCTCACGGTGCTGCATGCGGTATTATTTGCTCATGCTTTCTGATGTTCACGATGCCCTTTATGTTTCATACAATTCTAGGCCTTTGGGGCTGCTGATTGTTCTTCTGCATATAAATGGCTTTCAGGTTTTGCTTTTTCTTCCAAGCAGCAGCTGTAAAGTTGAACAACTACATTTATTGTCTGTACTTATGCCAAGGTTTCCTTTGGATGGACTACAAATTGCTGCTGTTCACCAGACAGCATGAGGGAATTAATTTTATAGTGAAGTGTCTTTTGAACATTTTTCTATTTGTGCCTCTAATTTTGTGCTGCAGAAACTGTACACATATGTACAATGCTCTGATATCAGATGTGATTGAGCGGTGACAGGCTGGAGAGTGAGACTAATAATGTACACTTACAAATCTCTTGTCTATTGATTACCTCTTAAAGGAATACTATTGAACTTTAACACATTTCTGTCAGTAGCATACATCAAAATTGCATTAACAGCTAGTGCAAACACAGCATATCTTTTTGCTGTGCAATGTTTCTTTTTCTTTTAATTTGCCTTTTAAACGGACCCCCTGACAAGCTGACGGCGTCGGCTAATGGGGCAGCTCATTATGACAGAGGGGATTCCTTTTTACAGTGCGGTAGTGTATTATACTATTGTCACGTTTCCCCATGCTATTTATTACTATTACTATGTTTCCAAGACACTATTTAGCATGCCAGGCATCTGTCATGTAGCCTGCTATGAGGAGCGAGAGACAAACGCTCTCGCTCCTATTCTGCCCAGCCAATCCCCGCAGAAGGAGACTTCCGTGTGTCGGGCTCGGGCTGCCGCCGCATTAGTTGTTTTGTCATCGCTACGCAACGGCAACCATATGAGCTGGAGGAGGGCGCATCATTGCTCCTTCCCTTCGGCTCCTGCTTCCGATGCGCAGCGATGACAAAACAACTAATGCGGCGGCATGCTAAATAGTGTCGGGGAAACATAGTAATAGTAATAAATAGCATGGGGAAACGTGACAATAGTATAATACACTACTGCACTGTAAAAAGGAATCCCCTCTGTCATAATGAGCTGCCCCATTAGCTGACGCCGTCAGCTTGTCAGGGGGTCCGTTTAAGAGGCAAATTAAAAGAAAAAGAAACATTGCACAGCAAAAAGATATGCTGTGTTTGCACTAGCTGTTAATGCAATTTTGATGTATGCTACTGACAGAAATGTGTTAAAGTTCGATTGTATTCCTTTAATTCTCAGCTCCAGTAATTAACCACTTCAGGACTACAGGTTTACACCCCCTAGTGACCAGACCATTTTTCACAATACAGGGCTGTGCAGCTTTGTTAGCATGCTGCACAGCCCTACAACTCAGCACACAAATGAATTTTTCCTCCTTTTATTGTCCTTAATAGGACACTCTTTTGGAGGACTCTGATCGCTGCTGTGATCCTTTTTTTAATTTGAAGAAGACAAAAGGAAACCGAGAGCCCAATATAGTGTAGCTACAGAGGTGCACAGCCAGGCTATTGACACAATTTTGTACCCTCCAAAAATAAAAAGTTAATAAAACGTTACTTTATACTGTGAGTAACATCCCTTTTTTAAATTATTATTTAAAAAAGGCAAGGATTTCCCTCCCTCTCCATCCCTCCTCCCTCTCCATCTCTCCTCCCTCTCCCTCCTTTCCCATCCTAAATCTCCATAAGACGGTGATCGGCACTGTTCCCCGCCTCTCACAGGCATCAGCCATTGAGAGGGACACCCATTAGAGCCGCTCTGAGGGGCAGCCGATTGTCCCCCGTACAGCGCTGCAGTAGATCACAGCGCTGCACAAATGTAAACAAAGGGGATTTCTGTTTACAAATGGAAACGAAGACGATGGCAGGTAGCAGGCTGATCAGGGATCTGAGCTGAGTTTCCTGGTAAACTGCAGCTCCAGGACTTGACGCCAATCGGCGTTAGGCGGTCCTGGGGATGCTGCCGCGGTCACGCCCATCATTAGGTAGTTACAAAAAAAATAATAAAACATTTTGGACACTGTGAAGAATAGAACCACTTTTGTTTCTTGTCTTTTTTCAATGGTTGACTGCGTCCCCCTGAGATTTTCCCTAGCTTACAGTCCCAGCAATCGCCATGGCTTTAAAGCCCCTTTAAAGACACACACACACATGCAAATCTTGCAAAATAAGAATGAGCAGGACATTTTGATTTCTTTTAAAAAAAGGGTGTACAAGATTTCCAAAAACCCAGACAGTGGCATGGCGAAGGGGAGTTGATGGAAAAATAATCACAAAAAAATATGTATTTAATTTAAAGAGACTCAGTAACAAAAATTGCATCCTGTTTTTTATCATCCTACAAGTTCCAAAAGCTATTCTAATCTGTTCTGGCTTACTGCAGCACTTTGTACTATCACCATCTCTGTAATAAATCAACTTATCTCTCTCTTGTCAGACTTGTCAGGCCTGTGTCTGGAAGGCTGCCAAGTTCTTCAGTGTTGTGGTTCTGTGATGCATCTCCCCCATCCAGGCCCCTCTATACACACTGCCTGTGTATTATTTAGATTAGAGCAGCTTCTCTCTTCTCTCTTATCTTTTACAAGCTGGATAAATCCTCCTCTGAGCTGGTTGGGCTTTCACATACAGAGGAATTACATACAGGCAGAGCTGTCTGCACTCTGCAGGAAGAAACAGCCTGACACTTCAGTGGAAGATAGCTGCAGGGGGAAAGAAACACACAAATGATCTCTTGAGATTCAAAAGGAAGGCTGTATACAGCCTGCTTGTGTATGGATGTATTTTCTATGTGTGGACATACTGTACATCAATCTACTTCCTGTTTTGGTGGCCATTTTGTTTGTTTATAAACAAACTTTTTAAAACTGTTTTTAACCACTTTTAATGCGGCGAGGAGCGGCAAAATTGTGACAGAGGGTAATAGGAGATGTCCCCTAACGCACTGGTATGTTTACTTTTGTGCGATTTTAACAATACAGATTCTCTTTAAGGAATGCTCATTGTTCAACACAGATGGTGTGAACCTCGCTTAAGATCAATAAGGCATAATAAAGTACCTATCCAATGGTGGAGCGCTGTGCAAGACCACCCAAACAGTCCAATAACGAATCACAGAATCCACTAGCGCTCAGTGTCTCAGTGTACACCATCTACTTCTCAGATCGCATAACACCTGCATGAATATTAAACATAAACAAACATAGCGTAGACTGTATACATCATTACAAGCACCGTTAACGTGTAGCCCCGAAACATACAGCCACAGCCGCCAAGGGTGTCAGGAGTCACACTCCCTTCTATATCCCGTTTACCAGATTTTGGCTCGTGCACTGACATATAATGGTGTCGCTTTGCCTTTAACCTCAGCTCTGCAGACTTAGCAACCCTTTAGCCAATGTTCATTCTGACTTGCCAACAACACAAACAGCTTTTCTTGTATAAAATCATGTTTAATATAATAGTCCCATTAAAATAATCAGAGTGAAGCACAGGATAGTAATGTAACAGCATATAATCACTATCCTTCAGAAGCGATCCTGGCCACTGCTGCACACACTTCCTGAATATCTTGGTTCAACACTTCCTCATCAGGTGAAGGTATTCTCCTGTCTCTGTTATCTTATCCTGAATGTCAGCCAGGTTCCTTAAGTTAAACCTGAATAAAACAACTCCTTATTTTCCCACCCCATGCATGGGGGGGAGTTTCGCGCATGTGCAGAAGACCCCGCCTGACGAGATTGAGCCAGTTACCGGGGATGACTGCAGCATAACAGAGGCACGCAAGAGGGCAGCAAGAGACTCAGCGGTGCTTATGGGGCTGGAGGAAGCCCAGGGTAAGTATCAAATCTTTCCTTCTTGGTGGCGCAGGTACACGTAAAGCTGCCTCATTCCAGCATAGTGATACAAATAGTGACTATTGTTTCAAAGGGAAAAAAAATGTCTACAGTAACATTTGCTGTTGACATGAAGCTGTAGACTAAAGCTTACGGTTACCCTACTTGGGTGATCACTTTTAAAAGGTTTTTTATATCCAACCACAGCTGTAGACTACAAACTTCTAAGGGTTAGCGGCTTTCCCCATTTCAGTCTGAAGAACATGATGAACTCAAGCAGTAGATAAACCCACTCTCCATTCCCCCCTAAACACACGCACGCACGCACACACACACACACACACACACACACCCCTTATAGAGAACCTGAGATGGGGGATTGAAAAGATTAAAAAGAAAATATACATACCAGGGGCTTTCTCCAGCCCCTCCAGGCTTATCGCTCCCACGACGTCCTCCTACGCCTTCTTATTCTTTTGCATTTGGCCCTGGAAAGCCCTCTAGTCTGGGGCCAACTGTGCAGTACTAGTACAACAGTATTACTGCACAGGCGCTGAAAGCTCCAGGCGATGGAAGCATGGCGGAGGAGCGTGTGTGGCCGAGGAACGTGTAGCCGGACTGCGCCTACATCGACTGGCCCTGACATGAGGATAGCATAGGAGCGATAAACCTGGAGCCCCAGGTATGTATATATTCTTTTTAATCCCCCACCTGAGGTACACTTTAACACTTTCAACTGGGTTGCTTCAAGACAGGTTTATAAATCACATTATTAGCTGCAGACACATTGACACACAGAAGGTAACATTTGCCATGCTCTGCTTGCTAAGCATGAGGATGGTATATTTAGATCTGAACGTCTGCCTGAAGTTGGCTTTAACTATCATTTTAAGAAAGTCTTGTTTTAGTAGGGTATGCTACTGTATGCAATTCAAGAGCAGAGTAATTGCTCTCTTTAAATTGAATTAGCCACATAAATTAAATCACCCTGAACGCAAACGATGCCTCTATTTTTCATGTAAAAGTTAGTATTAGAAGAATTTACAGTAACCTCTTGCCACCAACAGCTGCTAAAGTACCAATCTTTCTTTTCCGAACATTGAAGCAGAACCTGGCTTGTGTAATTTGAATGATTGCCTACCCAAGGATAGCCTGTAATTATCATTAAAGTCCCATTGTGCTCTCTGTGATTACATGTAGCCTTTCTGTGTCAAGCTTCCACGAGAGCTGTGTTTATATTTACTAATCACGGCTGAAGGGGGAAGCGTTAGACTCAATTGCTGGGCTTTTTATAGATGCATGGATATATTGATTTATTATACAGCATGGTTCAACTTAAAAACAGTCATTACTTCACGGGGAAGGTTCTTGGAATGCTTTGACATAGGCGGGTGATATTGCTGTGATTTCTACATTTTTTTTTTCCTGCTGATTTGTTTTACAAAAGATGGAGGACCATCCATTTCTGAGCTTTGTTGTGTGTTGATGATATTGAAGTCATTTGTGAGCCCAGTCTCTCTAAATTAAAGCTTCAGAAAAAAAAAAAAAAACTGAAGGTAAATTTGACAAGCAATCAGTTAAATATAATTATATAATTTAATACAAAATGAAAAGAACATGCAAAGTAAAGGACCTAATATCTCTCTTTTTTGTATTTTTTAAAATGTGCTTTCTACTATGTAATAGTTTATTTCCTCTCCATTTTTCAAACTGGTGGAAGGGTCAATCAGATGAATTTAAAGGGCACCTAAAGTAGAAAGAACAATATATTACATATCCCAGTTTCCCTACATTGCGGTAGAAACCACCAAGGATGTGGGACCTGTGTTGTAGTAAAAAAAGCATATAGTCCTAGACTGTGTTGCAGTCTAGGACTCAGGAGACGGAGGAAGATGGAGAACTATAGTGAACAACCAAGATAACCTTTAGCCTACTCACAGCCATCCTTCCTCGTAATCAGCTGTCACCAGAGTTGGAACAATTTTTGGCCTGATCAAGACCGTAGCTGTTTGGCTGTTCTTTACAAAATTGCCTTCTGACAGAACTACGTTCATCTGTAAATTATGTGTTAGCATTTGAAAAGTGGCAAAAATATTAACAAACTAGGCACAACCTATACGAATAACCATATTCAAATCCAAATTCACCATCCATTTGCACGGATAGAGCACTGCAGCCAGACCTAGAGAAAATAGCAAATGCCTTTACCAGCTTCCTCTTGCCATGGTGATTCTGCTTCTTCTTTTGTCACCGCCTCCACTGTTCATGCCTAAAGTACTCTTAAATTGAACTTCCAGTTCCAGCGCTTGTGATGGACAGAGGATAGTGGAGCTCCGCTAAACCAGGCAGCCCGATACTCACTGATCTCTGCAAACCACTCGGTCTTCACATAGCCGAGCTGCTCACAGCCCCATGCACTCAGGGGACTTCCTGTATGGACCGATATTTTAACATGCTTGGCGTGCTCCTGGGGAGATTCCTCTGACTCACCCACATAAGGCAAGATGGCCCCCAGAAAGCAGAAACGATGCAACCCCTCCGATGCTAAACACTCGCAGCAGGACTGGGAAAAGGATTCAGACACTCTATTGGAGAATGGTAAGAGAGCCCACCCTCCCATTGATTACAAAAAGATGGACAAAGAAATGATGAGACTGCTTGCCTCAGTCCTTCAGGCTACTATAAAGGCTGCTGTATCCGTATCGCTGGCAGGCATCACAAAGGAGCTACAGGCCTAGGGTGCGTGGCTGGATGAGGCAAAGTAGAGGCTGCTCCAATGTGAGTGTGACATAGATAAAACTCTGTCTGAAAGGGAGTCTCTCACAAAACAAAATAATGTTTTACACACACATATAGATCATCTTGAAAATAAGTTGAGGTGTAAACAAACTAAGAATTGTAGGCCTCCCTAAAACATGCCGCCCTAGCACACTCCCAGAATTCTGTGAAAAAACTCTCCCGCAGCTACTGGCTCTCACAGGGGATTTTCGAGTGGAACGTGCACACAGAGTCAGACCCACCAGAGCAGATAACACCAAGGCCTTACCCAGACTTATGAATTGCTACTTGGATTACAATGCAAAAATTAAATACTGAGAACGTTGAAGCCTCTGACACAGCCTCTTGTGTATCAAGATGCATCTCTCAAGTTATTTAACAACTATAATAATCACAATTGTGGCAGTGTAAACAATAAATGGTGGGGCATGCACTCCCAAAATCAGCAAAAAACAACTTTAAGTTCATAAAGAATCACAATGTATTAGTTCATGAAGGACACAATTCTATGAAAAAATAACTTTAAAAAAAAATACATGGGATGGCCACCCCGTCACAACACAACCGCATCAATCACCACACTTATACCACAGTCACACGCCGGCATCTATAAATGTTGATGCTTCTAACTATATGATATAAAATCACAACAGCAGCTTGCAAAGTTCATTGGTATGATAGTACTGACATCCAGCATTGACAGATAGGGAAAGCAGAAAGCTACATGCAAAAGGCATGCACTATGCTCATCAAGCCAAGTCAGACAGCAATTTGCAAAAGAATCTTCTTATTGGCCAAGCAGTGTTAGTGTTGCAGTATTCAAGCACAAAGCGAATGACACATAGTCCATCCAGCATGCAAAACAGCACAGCAGCCGATAAGCAGTGACCATCATTTGTCATCAGAGGCATGATGCAAATCACCTTCAGAGTGGTTTAGCACTGCACAGTGGCACAAGGTATAAAGAATGCATAGATTGGGCAGGGGCATAACTAGGTCCCACCGGGACCCCTGCAGAAATTCTGAGCGGGCCTCCCCCCTGGGGCCCGCTCGGGGCCGTTTTGGGGGGCTGGAGGGGTCGCAGCATGAGGAGAGAGCCAAGTTGCACTTCAGCGGGAAGGGGGGACGCCCCCCCTCCCTCACCTCGGGCTCTCCCCTCTGCGCTCACCTCAAGCATCAATACGATTGTGTGTGCAGCGGCGGGCAGCGGCAGATACATACCTTCCGTGCGCTCCAGCGTGGACATTTCTCCCTCTAGTGTCTGACGCAACTTCCTGTTTATACAGGAAGTCGCGTCAGAGGCTAGAGAGAGAAGAACATCCATGCTAGAGCGCACGGAAGGTATGTATCTGCCGCTGCCTGCCACTGCACATTGTTACGCCAGTGCTCACCAAGTCCTGTTGAGCAATCTCACTTGTCAGTAGAAAGCAGTGATGCGGAGTCCCTTCTGTGGATGCTGTATAGCAAGGATATCTGTGAGGCAATACCATCCCAGTTGGCAATGATATGTTATCCAGAATAGAGATGGCTCTAACCTCCGATTTTAGGTTTGCAAACCTCGAACGCGAACTTCTGCAAAAGTTTGGTTCACACAAACTTTTGCGAATTGCAATAGACTTCAATGGGGAGGCAAACTTTGAAAACTAGAAACATTTATGCTGGCCACAAAAGTGATGGAAAAGATGTTTCAAGGGGTCTAACACCTGGAGGGGGGGATGGCGGAGTGGGATACACACCAAAAGTCCCGGGGAAAAAAATCAGGATTTGACGCATAGCAGTGTTTTAAGGGCAGAAATCACATTGCATGCTAAATTAAAGGACTAAAGTGCTTTAAAACATCTTGCATGTGTATACATCAATCAGGTAGTGTAATTAGTGTACTGCTCCACACTGACGGACCAAACTCACTGTGTAACGCACCGCAAACAGCTGTTTGTGTAGTGACGGCCGTGCTGGACTGGTGCGCGCCATGGCCAGAGTGCAGGAGATGGTGGTTTTCAAGCCCATATGTTCAGGCTAAGGTAGCTGAATGACAGAACAACAGTGACTGAGTGTCCAGCTGATCGAATTTGGTCTGTCCACAATGAAGCAACGACCTTATTATCTTGGGTGTGCCCCCCCGAGACACTCATATAGCCGTGGACATTGCTTCATTGTGATACGCAAGCCCCTTCACCGCGGCAAGGTAACGATCCTGAAGGGGAATTGGCACATGTACATGCCTTTTGTTTTGTTGTTGCATAGGCAGGCATGTACACACAACAGAAAAAATTGTTACTGGCTTTGTTGGCGGCCGCTGCTAGCAGTGGCCTTAAAAATTCAGGAATACGCCTGGAGTCCTGAACCCCATTGGTGGTGGCGGAGAAGGCAGTCAAGCGAACTGCAGGCAGAGATGCTGTGTGGGGACCGACTTAGTCTTGGGGCAGGCAGTCACATGGTGTGCAGGTAGAGATGGTGTGTGTGGGGACTGTCTTCGGGCAGGCCTGATCGTGCTTTGCAGACCAGGCATCCATGGTCAGATGGACCCTTGACCCAACGCTGTGTGCCACTGCCAGAGATGACACCACTTGCCTTTCAACATCACGGTACAGTTTGGGTATTGCCTTTTTTTTAGAAATAATTGCGTGATGGTATCTTACACTGCGGTGTGTGGCTTTGCTTTTGTGTACTGCTTTTCCTCAGGTGGTCATCCCATTGCAGTTTGCACTTTGTAATCATATGCCTTCATAAGGTAGTTGTCCCTACACGGGTCTTGGTCTTTCCACGGCTCAATTTTCGGTGGCAGAGAGTACAGATGGCATTGCTCTCATCTGAGGCAGACACACAAAAAAATTTCTACACCGCTAAGCCCTGGGATGATGGCTGCCGACGGAGTGTTAAGTGGGGTGCCAGAATCAGAGCAGGAGGAGGAAGATATGTCACGCTTCCGTGCGGAAGCAGAGGGAGATGAGGTGTTCTGTGTTAAATAGTCAACTACGTCCTGACAATATTGGGGGTTGATGGCACGTGCCTTCTTCTGAACACTGTACTTTGTTCGACGAGGGTAGCACTAAATCATGACAGCGCGACCTCGAACAGACCTTCCGGGTGGCCTGCCTCTTGTTTTGTCCATATGGGGGGGGGGGGGGGGGATGAAGTGAAAGGTATTCAATGACTTGACTAATACAATGTGCAGTCACACAAGTATATAACAGTGACTGGTATATAACACTGCGTGCTTCTGTCACACAGCTGCAGTAAACATGAACAGGTATGCAGTGATTGGTATTACAAATGTGCAGCTGTCACACACACACACAGGTACCATGAACAGGTGCAGTGATGGGTATATAACACTGCGTGCTTCTGTCACGCAGCTGCAGTAAACAAGCAGAACAGGTATGAAGTGATTGGTATTACAAATGTGCAGCTGCCTGTCACACATGTGCAGTGAAAAGGTAGGCACTGAATGTACTGGGCCTGGCAGTGGCACAGTAGGAATTAGCAAAGAGCCAAGGGCCAGCTGCGACTGACTGACAGGGCTGTATATGCAAGTGTCAGTGGGACACATTAAAAAAACAAAAAAAACAATAGATCACAAGAACAACATTAACTCTCAAAAGAGCTGTTAAGGGATGTTTTTTTAGCAATAATTATCAGCAAGGACCAAGCTAACAAGCCTTACAAGAGCCTAACTAAACTTTCCCTATGTCTCTGCAGCAACTCTCCCTTCTCTAATTACTGCAGCCTCACGAGTGAGGGAAATGGCCGATGCTGCCTGCCTTTTATAAGGGGGGGGGGGGGGGGGGCTCCAGGAGGGAGTGTAGCCTGATTGGCTATCATGTGTCTGCTGACTGTGATGTAGAGGGTCAAAGTTGAGCCTAATGATGCAGTATAGGGGGAAGGTCGAACTCGCATATAGTTTGTGGTTCACGGCGAACCACCGAAGTTTGCGCGAATCGGTTTGCCGGCGAACCGTTCGGGCCATCTCTAATCCAGAATTACCCAGATCAATCATTGTGGATGGTCAGCTTGGACGTTGGAATGGGTCCCGATTAGGATAGATGCGGAGGTTGGGGCAGCGTGGCATCCCATGCACGAGGCAGGCAGCTCCCCCGACGTTTCACCAGCTTCTGGCTTTCTCAAGAGGCGTGGCTGCCGTGACGTATCACTCCCTAACCTTTAGCCTCACAGCAACCAATCAGCACACTCAAACACCGCCCATCAACAAATACATTACACATGCCAACGCACAGGGAGGGAGCCGGAGCAGGGGCTGCATCGGGATCCGGAGGGGCAGCGGCAATCCGATCGTAAAGGGGAAACTGAGGTGCCACAACACACAATAACGGGTGCATGTGAAACATACTACCCAACGGCAAAAACACCATATAACATATAATGAACTATTATATAATTTTTAGTGTATTGCAACTCAGTCCCTTCGACGAAAGCACACACTGTTCATCAGGTACCCGGCAGCCCTAATCCGCACCACGCATGCCGGCAATAATAAGCTACTGTATTTGCCGCCGTATAAGATGCTCCGGAATATAAGACGCACCTAGGTTTAGAGGGCAAAAATCAGGGGAAAATATATATATACTAAAACTGGTGGCATCCATATTCCAGGAGCGTCTTATAATATTCTCCCCAACTGGTGTCCTACTGTGTCCCCTTCTCTCCTCTCTTATGTCCCTTGTGTGTCCCCTTCTGTCCCCAGGTGTCCCCTTCTGTCCTCTCCTGTCCCCTGTGTGTCCCCTTCTGTCCTCTCCTTTACCCTGTGTATCCTCAGGTGCCTTCTTCTGTGGCTGTGTCCCCTTCTCCCCTCCCCCTTCTGATCCCAGT
The DNA here is from genome assembly GCF_040937935.1 of Hyperolius riggenbachi. Lineage (NCBI taxonomy): Eukaryota > Metazoa > Chordata > Amphibia > Anura > Hyperoliidae > Hyperolius > Hyperolius riggenbachi. The sequence continues at coordinate 223,364 of NW_027152389.1, forward strand.
GTAGCAACTCTGTCCAGCCCCCTAATATGTGTCTCCGCTCCCAGTGTATTCCATGCCCCCCCACTTCAGACCCTGTGTGGCTGCTCCGTCCCTAGTCTGTCTCCCTGTATTAATGTCCCCCCTTCAGTCAGTGTGGACGCTCTGTCCCGCCCCCTTGTGTATCCGCTCCCCATGCATATTAAATAAACTGACAGCCAGCATGTCTTACCGAAGTCCATGCCGCCCAGGATCGCCGATGTCCGGACTTCCCCCTCTAGTTACCAGGTGGTGCTTGTGTAGATACATGAACTAGCAGCCAGCATGTCTAACTGAAGTCCATTCCCGCCCGGGATCGCCGATGTCCGGACTTCCCCCTCTAGTTACCGGCGCTTGTGTAGATGACATGCATTTATTTGCAAAATAACATTTTAACATAAACAACAAAAAAATAAAAAACATTAGTAAATGTGTAATATTTCAGCATTTTAATAAGTAATAACAGTATTTTAATATTTAAATGAATCTATCTAGATAAAGAACAATATAGTTTTCCCTTTACTATCATTGGAATACCACTAATTACTGTGCTTTGATTGTGATACGTGATCTGTAATTAACTTCTTTATTTAAAGTGATAAGTCTTCATGCTAAATAAAGCTGTATGTAACACTTACATATTTAGATTGCCCTTACAAATAGGCTTTTTGCAGACAACAAGTAACACTGCAAAGTGCTTAGACGGTGCTGATTTCAGATGCTTGACACATATGGTGTTTACCTGAGTTTTGCATTGTTATTTTAACTGTTCAATATGCTTATTCTGTAGATGCCGACAGGAACTATCAAACACTTGAAATGATGTTGATCGCTGCAGCAGCTGCTCTTGGAGTATACATTGAGGACTTGTCAAATTACTGGAAAAAAATGGAAGATTTATGAAGTGATTACACATACTAAAATTGATTATCCAGCCACAGTCCTTGTCACGGTGGAGCAAATAGAGGAAAATAATGGTTTTAGATATCCCTAATGGAAACAGGAGATGTTAACATAACACTTTTGCAAAAGATAACAAAAAATGTCCTGAGTATTATTATTTGTTTACAGATAACTGGACCTATTTACTAAAAATCGTCACAAATTGCTCCTAATTATTAGTGCAATATAATTATAAAGCATTAGTGTGCTTGTCCTTATAAAGGGTCTCAGAAAATGGCAATATTCATCACTAGCATTAACAAAGCAAAATAATAATAAAAAAAAAATATATATATATATATATATATATATATATATATATATATACCGTATTTTTCGGACTATAAGACGCTCCGGCATATAAGACGCACCTAGATTTAGAGGGCAAAAATCAGGAAAAAAAAATAAACTAAACCTAGGTGCGTCTATGGTGCAGGGGCTTCTTATGGACCTCTAACTCCCCAAAAACTGTCTTTATCTAAGCTACACTGCCCATCTATACTAACACCTGCTACACTACACTTCGCTTACCCCTGCTGCCCCCATCAACTACACATTACTTCACTAACCCCTACTACAACAACTACACTACACTATAGTATACTACACTTCCCTCACTAACACCTGCAGCCAAATTAAACTACACTACACTTCACTAAGTAACCCCTCCAGCCAACCCAAACTACACTACACTTCACTAAGTAACCATTCCAGCCAACCCAAACTACACTACACTACACCCCTGCTGCATCTCACCTGATCCTGTCGCTGCGATCCTCCCCTCCTCCATCTGCCTGTCATCACCCGAGAGTCGCAGCAGCCGTCATCTGAGGGTCCCATTAGGTTTCATCAGCGGGTCCAGCAATCCCATCCAGTATCCCCGCTCTTTAAGTGTCCAAGTCGCCGGCTTCTCTTCACTGCAGCCATGCTTGTATGCAGGCTCGCGGTGATCACGCGGTGATTACGCGCTGCCGGGGCCGCCTTCCTCCATAGTTACGGCGTCCTCTTCTTAGTTACAGTGCCCCCTTCTGCGTGACGAGCGGCGCACGTGCGCCTGACGTCATGCGTGACCCCGGCGCACATGCGCCGCTCGTCACACAGAAGGGGTCACTGTATCTAAGAAGAGGACGCCGTAACTATGGAGGAAGGCGGCCCCAGCATCGCGTAATCACCGGGTGATCACCGCGAGCCTGCATACAAGCATGGCTGCAGTGAACAGGAGCCGGCGACTTGGACACTTAAAGAGCGGGGATCAGTCGGGGATACTAGATGGGATTGCTGGACCCTCTGATGACTGCTGCTGCGACATTGGATGACGGCGGACAGACGAAGGAGGCGAGGATCGCGGCGGCAGGATCCGGTAAGTATGTTATGGGGCAAAAATACCGTACCTTTGGAATATAAGACGCACCCACTTTTTACCCCCAGTTTTGGGGAAGAAAAAGTGCGCCCTATATTCCGAAAAATACGGTATATATATATATATATATATATATATATATATATATATATATATATATACACATACAGTGGGTTGCAAAAGTATTCAGCCCCCTTGAAGTTTTCCACATTTTGTCATATTACTGCCACAAACATCAATCAATTTTATTGGAATTCCACATGAAAGACCAACACAAAGTGGTGTACACATGAGAAGTGGAAGGAAAATCACACATGATTCCAAACATTTTTTACAAATAAATAACTGCAAAGTGGTGTGTGCATAATTATTCGGCCCCCTTTGATCTGAGTGCAGTCAGTTGCCTATAGACATTGCCTGATGAGTGCTAATGACTAAATAGAGTGCACCTGTGTGTAATCTAATGTCAGTACAAATACAGCTGCTCTGTGAGGGCCTCAGAGGTTGTCTAAGAGAATATTTGGAGCAACAACACCGTGAAGTCCAAAGAACACACAAGACAAGCCAGGGATCAAGTTATTGAGAAATTTAAAGCAGGCTTAGGCTACAAAAAGATTTCCAAAGCCTTGAACATCCCAAGGAGCACTGTTCAAGTGATCATTCAGAAATGGAAGGAGTATGTCACAACTGTAAACCTACCAAGACAAGGCCGTCCACCTAAACTCACAGGGCAAACAAGGAGAGCGCTGATCAGAAATGCAGTCAAGAAGCCCATGGTGACTCTGGACGAGCTGCAGAGATCTACAGCTCAGGTGGGAGACTCTGTCCATAGGACAACTATTAGTCATGCACTGTACAAAGTTGGCCTTTATGGAAGAGTGACAAGAAGAAAGGCATTGTTAACAGAAAGCATACGAAGTCCCGTTTGCAGTTTGCCACAAGCCATGCGGGGGACACAGCAACCATGTGGAAGAAGGTGCTCTGGTCAGATGAGACCAAAATGGAACTTTTTGGCCAAAATGCAAAATGCTATATGTGGCGGAAAACTAACACTGCACATCACTCTGAACACACCATCCCCACTGTCAAATATGGTGGTGGCAGCATCATGCTCGGGGGGTGCATCTCTTCAGCAGGGACAGGGAAGCTGGTCAGAGTTGATGGGAAGATGGATGGAGCCAAATACAGGGCAAACTTTGAAGAAAACCTCTTGGAGACTGCAAAAGACTTGAGACTGTGGCGGAGGTTCACCTTCCAGCAGGACAATGACCCTAAACATAAAGCCAGGGCAACAATGGAATGGTTTAAAACAAAACGTATCTGTGTGTTAGAATGGCCCAGTCAAAGTCCAGATCTAAATCCAATCGATAATCTGTGGCAAGATCTGAAAACTGCTGTTTACAAACGCTGACCATCTAATCTCACTGAGCTGGAGCACTTTTGCAAAGAAGAATGGGCAAGGATTTCAGTCTCTAGATGTGCAAAGGTTGTAGAGACATACCCTAAAAGACTGGCAACTGTAATTGCAGCAAAAGCTGGTTCTACAAAGTATTGACTCAGGGGGGCCGAATAATTACGCACACCCCACTTTGCAGTTATTTATTTGTAAAAAATGTTTGGAATCATGTATGATTTTCGATCCACTTCTCACATGTACACCACTTTGTATTGGTCTTTCACGTGGAATTCCAATACAATTGATGCATGTTTGTGGCAGTAATGTGACAAAATGTGGAAAACTTGAAGGAGGCCGAATACTTTTGCAACCCACTGTATATGTATGTATGTATATATGCGTGTGCGTGTGCGTGTGTGTGTGTGTGTGTAGAGAGAGAGAGAGAGAGAGAGACAGGGAGAGAAGAAATAATTGAAAAAAAGCAATTCATGAAATAATGCTTCAGGCCATTAAGTTTTACTGTGGACAACTTGCCGATCCATAAACGTTTCCTTCCGGTGTGTGCACAGGAGCCACCGACTCAATCAGTGTTTGTAGCTTCATCTAGTGGCAAAAAAGTAAAGATACACAGGGTACATTTTTATTAAAAATTAATAAAATGAATCCCTTCTACACCCCCCCCCCCCCCATTACCAAACAAAAACAGTAAAATAAAATACACATTTTTTTTTAAATACATACATTTTAGCATTGCTTATTTTAAAACTACAGGGGATGAAATTGGAGAAATTGTGTATTTTTGGGGCTTTTTTTGTATTTTCCTATAAAATGCATAGAAAATAAAGTGATTACAGAAAACAAGTATCCTCCCAAAAAAGCTTAACTTGTGGTGTAAAAAATAAGATATAGATCATTTTGGTATGATTAGTAGTAATAAAGTTGTTGGCGAATTAATGGTAAAGGGGCTGACAGGGGAAACTTGCTTCCGTCCTTGAGGTAAAGACACCTGTAGGCTGAAGTGACTAAACAAAACCAGGTAAATGGCACCCCTACTGATCTATATGGCTGCAGTAGTGTCTGAATAACACCATAAACAAGCATGCAACTAATCTTTTCAGATCTGTCAATGTCAGACGCCTGATCTGCATATTCTTGTTCAGGGTCTATGGAAAAAAATATTAGAGGCAGAGGATCAGCAGGATAGCCAGGCAACTGGTATTGCTTAAAAGGAAATAAATATGGCAGTCTTCATATCCCTCTCACTTCAGTTGTCCTTTAAATAATCTTCTTGCAGTATTCTCAATATCTTAGACCTTTTACAACATAGGTGGGGTAAGATTGAGATTTTAGGTGAATGACCAGCTTAAGAGATCTGTCAGCTAAAGCAGGAAAGCAAGATTTTTTTCCCTTGTAAATTCTTGAAAACAGGCAGGTGGAAACACTTAATAAATATATAAAAAAGTGTTTTTTAAAATGTATTTTAAAATCTGTACTAGAGAGAGAGAGAGAGAGATAGATAGATAGATAGATAGATAGATAGATAGATAGATAGGTTGGTCTCCTGTACTTCAGAACTTCTGTTTTCTGAAACAAATACTGGTAAAGGAATTTTACACATGAAACAATAATATTTTATTCCCTTTGTCTGCTTTGTCAATTACTTAAAAGAAATAGCATCTGAACAGTTGTACTTCTCAAAATGCCCTCAGTATGACTGACAAGCCAATTCATACTAGACAAACCATTATTGGTACATCAATTTTGCAAGCTTTATCTGTTCATGGCTTATTTTTCCCTTACCTGCTAAAATGTTCATTTTAAGCATGGCTAGTTATGATCTGAGAGGTCTTTACCACTTTTTATCGGTTGCATTTTCTTCATTAAGAAAGAACAGACATGTACCCAGAGGCACATATTTCCAAAGGTCAGAGCTATAAAAAAAAGTAACAGACAACAATTTTCATTCTGCAGTGCAATCACATTCCACGCAGACGGTATCTAGCAGCAAATATATTGTCTGAATCATTCAACATATATTAAAGATACACAGACACACACACACCGAGACACACTACATCACTACATCACGAAGGAAATACAGTATACTGTGTGTGTATATATATATATATATATATATATATATATATATATATATATATATATATATATATATATTCGGGTCAGTTGACATCAGCGCCGTCATAGCAGCAATGCTATGTTGCGCGCACCACATAATGGTAATTCGGGGCTCTGTCGGACCACGAATTACATCTCTGTCCACGTTGTATGCTACAACTCGGAGGGGGAGTAGTATTTAACCACTTTTCCCACTGGTACAGTATATCTACGTCATCTGTGGCACCCTTCAGGCCACGATGACGTAGATATACCATTTTAGCTTGCAGCCCTGCTGTGCCCAATCGGCACTGTCAGCTGCATTACTAATTGGTGAAAGGGAACATGTTCCCTTGTAGCCAATTAGTGACCCTTCCCCCCTCCTGTCAGGGATGGTCGTAGTCAGCCAACTTCGCTACGCTGCAAATACGCGTAGTTTTACGCAATTACGCTTCGCCAAACTACGGCTTCGAAAACAAATTTTCGCCTCGTATGCATTTCGTAGAATACGCGTTAAAATACGCAATTACGCGTAGTGCGAAGCGTAGTGCATGCGGATACTTATGCCAGTATGCAGAAAATTGTACGCAATAATTTGTTTATAAATGTATGTACTGGGAACCCTTCTATGCGTACATTCCCCTTCCGCGAGTAACGCATTCGTAGTTCACTACGCAATACACATGTTAACTACGCATAGTGGGCGTAAGCTACGCGTAGCGGTACTTTGCTACGCGTAAATTCGTAAGCGTAGTTTTGAAACTTCGCCTATGAACTACGATGCGTAGATGCGAACTACGATGCGTAAATTCGCACTGGCGTAGTTTCTGCTCATCCCTGCCTCCTGTAGCCAACAGCGGTGATCCTTCATCTCTCCCCCTCCATGGTCGGATCGTTAAAAAAATGCCCCTGCAAGGAGAATATCTCACCTTACCTGGTTCCTGCGATCATGCTGCAGCTCCAGCCTCCATTCACCGCTCTTCACTCGGCCCTGTGACCCTGAATATCCGGGTACCGGCTTGATGCTGTCATCATCAAGTGGGGGCTGATATTGGGGGGCACATCTGGCTACATGACATGTTTCGGGGCATATCCCCTTCATCAGGTGTACATACATTGAATGGCACACAGGAGAAAAAAACTGTGACACCCCACGACCACGTCACGCCAATTGGGGTGAACGCGATGGCTCCCCCAGGACCGCCTAACGCCGATTGGCGTCAATTCCTGGGGGCATGTTTTGCAGGAGATCACACGCACCGATCAAGTCCCTTGATGTCCTGGGAGTCTCTTGACATTCTCCCCTGCCACTCTGTTCTCTCGGAAAACCTCCTGGTAATCAGGCCGGCCACGATCTCCTGAGAACGTGAGGCTCGGCTCTCATGCGTACTCTCCATCGTGCTCCCACAGCCTGGAGCATTCCACGCCTATGGAGTAGTACTGTGCAGGCGCAGAACATTCCTGGGCACTGGACCATGACAGGAGGCGGGGTGCGCGCATGATTGAGCCATGCATGTGCTGAAGACCACGACTGGTGGTGACTGAACTGAATACCAGGAGGATTTCGGAGAGAATGCAGCAGCCAGGGTGGATGTCGAGGGACTCCAAGCATCTCATGGGGCTGGAAAAAGTTATTGATAATGATAATGTTATTGGCAAATGAATGGGAGGAGCGTGATGTGTCAATTGCTGTTTTTAAGGGGTAAAAAACCTGTGGTTGGGGAGTGGTTAAACTGTGCTCTTCATTAAAATGGAATACCTACTGAGACAGAAAAATAGATACAGTATAACACATTGAAAGATAAGTGGGAATTCAATTGGATCTCCTTTCTAGCGTTTCTGAACCCTCACAACAATTAGAATAAACTGGACACAACCTTAGACCCAGACTTAATCCGGTTTACCTCCCCCCCTCCCACCCCCACCCCTCTGTCCCTTCTGGTTGACCATCTTTCCTAGGTCGCAAGTCCGTGTCATAAAACTATGAGGACAAAGACCTCTGTGACTACTGACAAGAAACGAATGCTAAGCCTAACACTAATACCTCCTAGTAATAACTCTCTAAACCTAAACAAGTGATGTTCACCTGCAATCTATACCTACCATGCTCCTTATATCACACAGGTATAGACTACTGAATACTCAAGTTGCTGTACTCTCTCGGTACGAAGACGCCTCGAGAGATCAGTCGATCAGAGGGTCTTCACCTTGTTATTGTTGGATTATACAATGTTTAATATAAGTTTATCTGTTATCTGTTTACCTTGTTTTATAATTTTCAATACCATAATTGCTGAAATAATTGCTAACCACAAAGCGAAAATGTCTGTAAACACTGAAAATTTACAATAATAATCATTTACACAAAAAACTGTGCTCTTCTAATACATCGCACAAGGCCTAACAGTACTTTGTGGGGTCATTTCTGTAAAATAAAAATGAAGTACCTTAACTGAGCTATTTAATTGTATAACAGGTTTAACTGTGTAACATTTTTTTGCCATGTTTATATTTAATACATGGAACAATGAAACCTTTTATTTTTGTTTTATATGGTTGTTGTGTAACTTTGATTTAACTTCTGGGTTCCAGAAAATATTTCTGGATCAATTCTCCTATAGTAAAAAAATGCATTTTTTAAATATATTTTTTATCATTTACTTTTTGTGAGGCTTTCTACCATTTCTCTGTGCCACTTCAATTGCAACACTGACCCGGAGAGTTGTCCATGGCATAATTGAATTTACTGCCAAGGATTTCCATTGGTCAATTTATGTGAAGCAAAATAAATAGTCAGTGGGATATCCAGTCTAGATGAGCCCCAGCATGAAATTCAAAAATTCCACTGTGATTAGGTCAATTTTTCCACTAGATCAATAGAGATACTTTGCTCAAAATGTAAATTTGGCTAAAGGGGCTGACTTGAAGGGATCTAAAAGCAAAGATCATGCCTGATGAAAGGAGGACTTGGTCTCCTGAAACGCGTTGCAATAAATTTTAATAAATCTTAACACTATACGGCAGCCGCCGTTTCTTCTTTCCTACACGCATTGCTGCATTACAATCAGACTACCACTCCAACTGCCCGTGAACTGCCTGTGCAAGACTCATGGAGCAGCGTGGAGCTTTGCTTTTAGATCCCTCAATCCTGGAGCTGATGCTTTGAAATCCACCACAATCTGTTTGTGCAACCGCATATAGCGGACTCGCACACAGACAGGGTGTACAACTTCAGAGCCGCTCGTTGCCTGCCAACAACCATCCGAGTGAAGGAGGAATCCAGCTGCCTTTGTGCCTGATCCCTGGCTAGAGGGATAAAAGCCTACACGCTGGCTACTCCTGTACAGGTTCGCCAGCAACTTCTAGAGGTGAGATCATTCTAAATTCACCCAATCTACTGCTGTACTGTTCCCCTGAGTGCGCTCTGTCTCTTCTTGTCTCAAACACAAATGCCACTATATAGTTTTAGTGTATTTAATACTTTGCCTAAGCTTTTTCGGATCTGAACATATCTGACACACTGCATTTTGCATCAATATCCATCAGTTATATACATGCATTGATATATGTGCAGAATTGATGTATGTGCCGATGTCTGTTTAAATTCTCTACATTATTTTTCAGGGGCATTTAAGCATTAATGTTGTAACATGACCTGTTTATGTGCTTATATGCTAGAAGTGAATTTTTAATTAAGACAGGGTGATTTGGCAGCTAATTACACAGAAAACCTGTTTGTTTTTAATTGTCACTATTAGGTAGTGTCAATCCGCTCTAGCGTAAAGCACTTGACATCACCTCCACCCCCTCTATGTTTTGATGAATAAGTTACACAGCTTGTGTGACATGGTGTATAAAGGCTCCAGTAATTTATTGACATCCCTTAGCAATAATATTATATACTAGGTTAAACAAAAGTCTGCACCAAACTACAAAAAGAAAATTGATTTAATGATAAAGTTGGAACTATAGTAAATGCAGCCTCGGTTATCTGCTCCCTGCTCTCTCCCGGTTGGTGGCTGATATCTAAATAAAATCTGCCGGTACCTTGCAGCCAGTTTAACCACTTAGGTCTATCTGGATGGATATATCCGTCCAGATAGCCTGCCCTGCTGCTGTTGTGCCGGACGCGTGATCTCTCCTGCCGCCTTCCGTAAGCCCGGAGATCAATGAATGGGAACACAAGTTCCCATTCATTGATCTAAGTCTCCGTATGAAAGACCGACACTGTCAGCGAGACTGCTCTGTCTTTCATAAATCGCCTTCTGTCCCGGCCAAGCTTTACTTCCGCTTGTGTAGTAACACTACGCATGCAGAAGTAAGCTCCAAGGGCATCTTGTGGCCAAATAGTAAAATTATATCTGGAAATAAAAATTTCCAGATAATAACATTTTTTGATGTTAAAAATAGTCCCTTGCCTCCCACACTCCCTAATAGCTACACCAAAGATTGTTTATAAAAAAAATACTGTATATATAATGAAAAAGCAAAAACATAAATAGCTACCTTAGGGACTAAACTTTTCTAATATGTATGTAGTAAGGTATATTACTGTTATTTTTTAAATTATGGGCTTGTGATAAGTGATGGACACAAAACTGAAAAATGCACCTTTATTTCCAAATAAAATATCAGCTCCATACATTGTGATAGGGACATCATTTTAACGGTGTAATAACTGGGACAAATAAGCAAATAAAATTCATGGGTTTTAATTATGGTAGCATGTATTAATTTCAAACTATAATGGCCAAAAAACTGTTAAAATGGATTTAGAATACAATAATTCTTAGCAAAATGTACCACCCAAAGAAAGCCTAATAGTGGTTGAAAAACAAGATATAGATCATTTCGGTGTTATAAGTAGTGATAAAGTTATTGGCTAATGAATGGGAGGTGAAAGTTGCTCAGATGCATAAGGTGAAACAACACTGTAGGCTGAAGTGGTTAACCTCCTTAGCGGTAACCCCGTGCTGGACACGGGGTAAGCCGCCGGAGGGTGTCGCTCAGGCCCTGCTGGGCCGATTTACATAATTTTTTTTTTTGCTACACGCAGCTAGCACTTTGCAAGCTGCGTGTGCATAACGATCGCTGCCACCACCCGCCGTTTCGCCGCTATCCGCCGCGCCGCCCCCCCCCCCCCACGAGACCCCTGCGCTGCCTGGCCAATCAGTGCCAGGCAGCGCTGAGGGGTGGATCGGGACACCCGCGATCATCGCCATGGCGACGGGGAAGCCCATACAGGGAATCCCGTTCAGAACGGGATTCCCTGCAGGGTAAAAGCGCCGGCGGCGATAGGAGGGGTGGGAGGGATAGCGAAGGGAGGGGGGAAGCATGTAGCTAGCGCTAGGCTAGCTACATGCTTTAAAAAAAAAAAATTTAAAAAAAAGTGCTGCGATGCCCCCTGGCGGATTTATTGTACCGCCAAAGGGGTTAACAAAAGCAGTCCTATTCTTATAGTGGTTTAGGCTATCGTTGCATCGCTTCAGAGAATATGAACTAGATGGCACTACCACCCAGCACTTCCCCATACCACTCTGTACTCTGCCCACAAAACATAGCATCACCCACACATGCACAGGCCCTGCAGTCACAGCCATGACAGCGCACTTTAGTTACATTGCAGCAAAGTTCAAAGTATTTTAGCACTCTACATTTTTAAAGCTGAAATAATTTAATTCTGCAGTGCATGTGTCTACACAAAATTATTGACAATTGTTTCAGAGCCATGGCGGGTCCCCTTTATTAGAATGACTAGTTACATACCAGAGACAAGGCTGAAACCAGCACAAGTGAAAGCAAGAGGGATATGGAGGCTGCCATATTTATTTCCTTTTAAAAAGTACCTAAGCCCAATCCCAAATTTAAAAACTGTGTTTGTAGTATGATCTCCTCATGCCCACTGCTCCCCCATTCTCCTCCGGTGTCCTCCATAACTGTGTACAAACCTGGCTAAGCTACTTCCTGGACAGGAAGGTTGGTGAAAATTGCACTGGCGCTGCCCATCGACGTGTGTCCTTTGATCACATAGTACTTTTGATGTAGTGCGCATGCACAGAGCGCTCCCGGATGAGCGGTCAAGGATGCATGTTGCCAGCCAGGGCCTGCGCAGTCTTCACCAACCCTCACAGCCAGGAAGTAGCTTCGGAGGATTGGTACACAATAACGGAGGGCACCAGAATAGAACGGGGGGAGCGGTGGGCATGAGGAGAAAAATACATAAATATTTACGTTAGAGGCTCTGCTTTTTTGTCATGTCATGAGGATATATTACTGTTATTCTTGCAAATTAACCAGTTCAGCCTTTAGTCGTTTTTCACCGTTTGCATCCGAGCAATTTTCACCTCCCATTTATTCGCCAATAACTTTATCACTACTTATCACAATGATTTGATCTATATCTTAATTTTGTGCCACCAATTATTGGATGGGGCATTTTGCTAAGGATTATTTTTTTCTCAATGTATTTTAACGGGAATATTAATAAAAATGGAAAAAATTCATTTCTCAGTTTTCAACCAGTGTAGCTTTAAAATAATAAATGCTACCATAACTAAAACCCACATATTTTATTTGCCCATTTGTCCCGGTTATTACACCATTTAAATTATGTCCCTATCACAATGTATGGCACCAATGTTTTATTTGGAAATAAAGGTGCATTTTTCCAGTTTTGCGTTTCATCACTAATTACAAGCTTATAATTTAAAAAATAATAGTAATATACCCTCTTGACATGCATATTAAAAAGTTCAGACCCTTAGGTAACTATTTTTTTTATTGTAATTTTGTTTAATTAAACATGTTATTTGGGTATTTGTGGAGTGTGGGAGGTAAATAGTTAATTTTAAATGTAATTGTTTGTGGGTTTATTAAAAAAAATGTATGTAGATATAGTATTACTATTTGGCCACAAGATGACCTCAGTCAAATTCAATTTTTTTTCTTCCTGTAAGTGAGCGCTCTTGCTTACAGGAAGTGAAGGGAGGACGTGAAACTTGTTTTTTCTTTAGAAAGCTTGCGGCTTCTAATAGAAGCCGTCGACCTTTCTAACGGGTAATGACTTAGATCAAAGAATGGGAACTGTGTACCCATTCATTGATCTTCGGGGTAACGGGCGGCAGCACGGGAGTATACAGGCGCATGCGCGATCGGCCATGGGAGCAGCCTTTTGAACCTGGCAGCTATGTCTAAAAGGCTAAAGTACTTAAGGCTTATCAGAATCAGAAACACTTTTATTTCGCCAAGAACGACTGAGTCGTGTGTGGAATTAGGCTTGGCACATGAATACAGGGCATGTACATAGAACATATGGAACAACAGAACATAGGACATAATAGACATCACTCCATCACATAACGTATACATAAACCACATTTAGCCATAACTAACTGGGTTACAGGCAGAAAGTCTAAGGGGGGAGAGCATGGGCAGAGTTTATAGAGTTCAGCAAATCTACCGCTGAGGGAAAGAAGTTGTTTTTGTGTCTCGTGGTCTTTGTAGCGATAGACCGATACCTCAGGTACCTCCGCCCCAAGGGGAGCTGACGGAGGAACTGGTGGCCAGGGTGTGAGGGGTCCTTGGCAATCTTCAGTGCTCTGGAGTGTAGTCTAGCATTGTAGAGGGAGTCTAGGGCAGGGAGTGTGTTCCCGATGATCCTTTCCGCTGACCTTATGACCCTCTGTAGTTTGCGTCTGTTGCTTCTGGTGGAGCCAGCATACAAGACAAGGATGGAAGAACAGAGGACGAATTCAATGGTTGCGGTATAAAAGCTCGTCATGAGTTTTTGGGACATGCCGAACTTCTTCAGTTGGCGGAGGAAGTAAAGCCTCTGCTGGGCTTTCCTCTGAGTGGAGACAGTGTTCTCCTTCCACTTTAGGGTGCTGGAGATGGTGGTGCCCAGGAGGCGGACACCACCATCTCCATCACCCTAAAGCGGAAGGAGAACACTGTCTCTTGTAATTGATTGGGTAAGATAAACCAAAACCTCAAAACAGATAAAACGCAACTTTATTTCAAAATAATATATTGCCATCATGCATTCTACTAAGGACATAATTTAAATGTCGCAATAACTAGGACAAATGGGCAAATAAAATGTGTGGGTTTTATTTACAGTAGCATCGTTTATTTTAAAGTATAGGTAAAGGAATTGGAGAAATAGTGTATTTTTTTCACATTTTCCTTTTAAAATTAATAGGAAATTAAGTAATTGTTGAAAACAAATATAACCCAAAAAAAGCCAAATTTGTGATGAAAAAAAAAAACAGTTCAACTGCTCGTGGAAAAGAGGCCTAAGCGTTCATTTCCAAGGGCAGTTGGACTGTGTGCTCAGCAAGCAGTTACCAGGCTGCAACAAGCAGTTGCCTGGCAGCAGCAAGCAGTTGTGAGAGTTTGAGAGGCTTTTCACTGCCTATCAACTGCTCGTAGGAAAGGGGCCTTAATCTAATGGTTCACCCCAAAACCTTGTGACTACTGCTGGTCAATACGTTTTGTATGCACCAGCAGTCCTTGGACAGCTCTCTCACACATCACTCAGTATTAAACCGCATTTAGGCCTCTTTTCCACAGGCAGTTGTTTATCTTTGCGGAGGGCGTACTGGAAATGCGTCCTCAGCCTGTCATACTGTGTGGCCTGTGAGGTATCGGCAGGGTCCTCAGCGGGGAACAAGCGACGTGATCCGGAAGCGCCAGCTTCCGCCCGGGTCTTGGCTTCATTCCTTATAGGCCCCTGTTCCACGAGCAGTTGATAGGCAGTGAAAAGCCTCTCAAACTCTCACAACTGCTTGCTGCTGCCTGGTGACTGCTCACTGCTGCCAGGTAACAGCTTGCAGAGCACACACTTCAGCTGCCCGTGGAAATGAGCCCTTAGAGTGTTTCTCCATTAATTATTGTTGGGACCCAGCCTTGGGGCTCATTTCCCCAGGAAGTTAATCTGTGTGCTCAGCAAGCAGTTACCAGGCAGCAGCGAGCAGTTGGGAGAGTTTGAGAGGCTTTTCACTGCCTATCAACTGCTCGTGGAACAGGGGCCTATAAGGAATGAAGCCAAGACCCGGGCGGAAGCTGGCGCTTCCGGATCTCGGCGCTTGTTCCCCGCTGAGGACCCTGCCGATACCTCACAGTCCGCACACTATGACAGGCTGAGGGCGCATTTCCAGTACGCCCTCCGCAAAGATAGACAATAGTCAGCTGACTCCGGTCAGCTGACAGAACGGTGTCAGCTGACTTTACAGCTGACACCTAGGCAGGGATTGCTGTGTGTGATTGGTTGTGCGGAGTGTGGCCGGCCACTGATTGGATGATAGTGGTATTTAAACCTGCAGAGTGCTCCCAGTCATTGCCCGTCATAAACATAGCTTTGGCTAGTTACTGGGTGCGCGCTCTGATTCCTGTATTTACATCCTGGACTTTGACCTGTATTGACTACTCTTTTGTGATTAACCTCTGCTTGGACTTCCCTTGATCGCTGCCTGGACCGACCGACCGCTGCTAAGTTACTGGACATTCCATGTAAGCACTTGCCTTATATATCATCTTGGACGTCTGCTATCTGTTCACATTGTCTTGCATGCAGACTCAAGGAACTGTGTATGCGATACTGCTGAACTGTGTTGCTGGCCTCAGTGGTGACCTCTGATGGTACTCTGGATTTCTGGCCTCAGCTGCTATACCTTGCACCTCCAAGGCCTGGGTGTAACTGAAGTCGGGCAGATGCTATTTTCTCACCTCCCGTTCAAGCGGGGACGCGCCACATAGGGCAAATAAGGTGGTGATAGATTGGGGCATAGCAGCTGAAAGAAAGCAGGAGATCTGCCAGGCATTACAGGGCATTACTCAAAAACAAAAAACTTACTACTAATGCAGGGGCATCCCTGTTTGCAGAATTAGTGTTAATTAATATGCTTATTAGTAGGTGCAGACACTGGCAAACTACAACAACTGCGAAAAAACCACCTACTCCCAAGCCAGTAATGTCGCACACTATAATTTAAAAAGATCAACAGTATAGACCACACTATAATTTGCAAAAATACAAAAATTCTTTATTGAATATATAAAAATTGGCTATTATAGAACCTTCCATAAATATGCATTGGTGAAAGTCAATCCACACGTGGGAACCGCCCCCATCACCCGTCCCAAAATCCGAGCCCCGGGTGCAGTACACATCGGTATCCCAAACGACCTCTAACAATTCATGTGAGGTATATCTGGTCCACCTAAGTAGGTGTAAAACCCAACAAAATATAGAAAAAACTCTCACAGAGGTCAAAAAAAGAGGAAACCAATATGGTCATACACCCAGAGCCGCCAGGCAAACCATAACCATACCGCATGCTACTCAAATCATTCTCGCATCAGGGCCCATACAGCAAACAGTTGGATGATATCGTATACCGGCATAAGTTTACAATGAACCAATCAGAGGTACCTAGTGAAAAAAGCTTTTTTTGTATAAGATATAGTGTTTGAGAAAAAAGCTTGTTGATAGCATGCTATTCAAAAAACGTTCCACCACATAAGGTATTAGCACTCCAGATCCATATAGCGGTAAAGAGGAGGTCAATTTCAAAAATGACTTGCTGTAAAAAACATGTTCCTGATAACACAGTCTATCAATAGGGCATATGCAATAGTTCCACAGCCAATATTCCGTAGCTGCAATACTTGATATCTGCACAGCAACAATTCAATATCTCCCTGTCCAGTCGCAACAGGGACCTCCACATCAGCCAATATCCAATTCAGTAAGGGTGAAGCGTATACTTATCAAATTATGCTGTATATTCCATGTCCAGAACGTTCACTGGGCCCAGGTAGCTTGCTTTAGTAAATAGTACTTCTTTCCATGCTGGCATGGCGGCCTGGCGTGCTGGTGTAGTAGTAAACAGCGCTAATGCATTTCGCCCCGCCCCCGGAGCTTCGTCAGAGCGTGAGTTACGTAATTACGCATGGATTCCGTATTTATAGCCATAGCGTGTGACGTACTTCCGCATGGGTTCCGTATAATTATTACGTATATACGCATTGATTCCATATAGTCATGCGTATAGTCATTACGTATTTCCGCATGAACATTGTTCAATCTTCTGTATATATCTCCATCTAGTGGTCAAACAATTTAATACATCACAATCTTTCAAAAAAATAGAACTCCATCTTGTGGCAATATTATTCATTACTTCTATACCCTAGATGGGAGTATTACCTATTAGGCTTATTACAGTAACCCATTACTGAAAGTATAATTCATTCATTTTCACACGCGTACTTTCATCATGGCCATAAACCCCACCCTGGGAAAGCCCGAGGTCCCTCCAAACCATAGACATTAACATCAATATTGCATAAACCTCCCAGCATACACAAAGTCTCTATTGCAAGAATACTTTTAGATTTAGATCTGTATTAAGGCCATTAGGGCTCAGAGTATCCAACACATAGATCCAATAGCTCTCCTTTTTA
The DNA here is from genome assembly GCF_040937935.1 of Hyperolius riggenbachi. Classification (NCBI taxonomy): domain Eukaryota; kingdom Metazoa; phylum Chordata; class Amphibia; order Anura; family Hyperoliidae; genus Hyperolius; species Hyperolius riggenbachi. Next base: position 240,658 of record NW_027152389.1, read on the forward strand.
TATAATTGAACATCAGTATTGGCATATCTAATACCAGGATTTAGGTGATAGATAGCCTTTGCCTTTAGCTTTGAGGAATCAGCATTGTGATACTCCAAAAAATGCAACGCAACTGGGGTTTTTTCTTTTTCAGCATTTTCTTCTTTACCTGCATCCACGTTTCTAACATGTTCCTGTATACGTGATCTCATTTCTCGCTTTGTTTTCCCAATGTAGAATTTTCCGCATGGGCAGGTTAATTGATATATTACATTTTTGGTTTTACACGTCATAGGATGTCTAATGTCATACTTTTTTGTTCTTGATGAGTTTTCAAATGTATCAGTAACATCTATCAAGGGACATATAGAACAATCATTACACCTATACATACCATTTTTGCGTCTAAGAAAAGTGTGGTAAGAGGCATGTTTAAACTCAGAGGCAGTTAATAGATCAGACAGATTTCTATTGCGTCTAGCTGTCAGTGTAGGTCTAGGTCCCACTATTTTTGCCAGTCGCTTGTCTCTTTCCAAAATGGGCCAAAATCCAATTGGATATTGGCTGATGTGGAGGTCCCTGTTGCGACTGGACAGGGAGATATTGAATTGTTGCTGTGCAGATATCAAGTATTGCAGCTACGGAATATTGGCTGTGGAACTATTGCATATGCCCTATTGATAGACTGTGTTATCAGGAACATGTTTTTTACAGCAAGTCATTTTTGAAATTGACCTCCTCTTTACCGCTATATGGATCTGGAGTGCTAATACCTTATGTGGTGGAACGTTTTTTGAATAGCATGCTATCAACAAGCTTTTTTCTCAAACACTATATCTTATACAAAAAAAGCTTTTTTCACTAGGTACCTCTGATTGGTTCATTGTAAACTTATGCCGGTATACGATATCATCCAACTGTTTGCTGTATGGGCCCTGATGCGAGAATGATTTGAGTAGCATGCGGTATGGTTATGGTTTGCCTGGCGGCTCTGGGTGTATGACCATATTGGTTTCCTCTGTTTTTGACCTCTGTGAGAGTTTTTTCTATATTTTGTTGGGTTTTACACCTACTTAGGTGGACCAGATATACCTCACATGAATTGTTAGAGGTCGTTTGGGATACCGATGTGTACTGCACCCGGGGCTCGGATTTTGGGACGGGTGATGGGGGCGGTTCCCACGTGTGGATTGACTTTCACCAATGCATATTTATGGAAGGTTCTATAATAGCCAATTTTTATATATTCAATAAAGAATTACAGGGCATTACTCTAATCATTACTTAATGGATGAGGAAGGTTTTTTTTTTTTTTTTTTTTTAGCTTGCTGGAAATTATAGCACTGGGTGAAAGAACTCTTGGATGATGCTAAGACATATCTGCTGCTGTTCAGTGCCAGGCAAAACTACATTAAGACCTTTAAAAATAATCTACATTTTTTTTTTCTCATATATCTGTAGTAGTTTCAAAATGGCTTAGCCTGCTGTAAATTTGAACCATGAAGAAAATTGTTTTATCATCGTTTTGCAACCAATACTTTTACCTTATTTATCAAATTGTTTACATATCCTCTTGTTTCTTGACTACTAGTGATTGAGTTTTTTTCACTGCTATTTTCGGAATTATAGTATTTTACTACACCAGATCATATTACTGCTGTCATGTGAAATCATAGTGTTCTGAAGCTATTTTTCTCCTTTGTAACAAAATAACAGAGAGAAAAAATACCTAAGATTATGTTTTCCACACAAAGTTTCACTGTAAATTTATGCCTCAATTTTATTTTGATGTAACTGTGAAGAATTGAGTTTTGATGTTTATATGCTTTATATTTTAAAGAAAAAAATATATATTTTATCATAAATACAATGTAAACTTTAAAGCTGCTAGAAGCAATGGTTGAAACAACAAAATCCTAAACAAAGCAAAACAAAGACAAACAAATGCATATGCCAAATGGGTGTTTGTCAACAGAAAGTAATAAGCACATATGGTTGTGAATCTTTAATGGTATTGTCACGATTGTGTGCAGCTACTCAGATGTCTGATTATGTGTGATCTGCAGAATCACCTATAATACAGACGCTATTCCTGATTATGTGGTGATCTGCAGTATCACCAATAATACAAGAATAGCTAAAGGATACAAAGTGTAAGCGCTTGGTGCAACAGTAACTGATTGGTTTAAAGAGACCGCACCAGAGGAGCTGGTGGGTATCAACAGAGAGCACACCTCACCAGTGGCAAGGGCCCACTGGTGAGTAGGATGGTCTGACAGGCAAGGTTCGGCAACAGATAGGTAAGTATCGGTACAAAATCGTGAGGCAGGAGAGTAATCGGTAATCAGGCAGAGGTTCACCAACAGAGAGGTAAGTATCAGTACAAAATCGTGAAGCAGGAGAGTAATCGGTAATCAGGCAGAGGTTCAGCAACTTTAAGGCAGAAAGGCGGAAGTACAGAATCAGAAAACGGAATCAGAGTCAGAGTTAAGCCAAGAGTCATAAACAGATAATCAATACAATAACAATATTTCCTAGGCTAGGTGTGAAGTCCTTGGCATCAACACCTGGGGTCAAGTCTAGGGTCTGAGGGCTAGCACGAAGTGTATGCAACAACAGACAGCGAGCTAATGGCAGCTCGCTGTCTTTATGCTGGCAGGGGACTCTCAAACATGCCCCCGCCAGCTCGGCCAATACGGAGCGAGGAGTGCTCCCTGTGACGTCAGCCGACCAGCTGGTCAGCTGATGCGCCTGCGAGACGTGTAAAGGTCTCGCCGCTGGCCGTGCGCGCGCATAGCTCTGATGCTACATGCCGGCGACAAGCCATCGTGTGGGGCTCCGAGCTGAGCGGCAGGGACGGCGGTGGTCGTGTCCCCGCCGCTCGTTACAGTACCCCCCCTTGAGGCGTGGACTCCGGACACGTCTTACATGGTTTCTCCGGATGTAATTCATCAAACCTGTCTCTGAGTTCCTCCGCATGAAGACGATGTCCTGGAACCCATGACCTTTCCTCAGGCCCATACCCCTTCCAGTGGACCAAATATTGCACTGAATTCCGAACAAAACGAGAATTGAGAATCTCCTCGATCTCGTATTCAGGATCTCCATCGATTAGCACGGGGGGGGGGGGGCGAATCCACATGCACAGCAGGTTTGAGTAGTGACACATGGAAAGATTTGACACCTCTCATGCTTGCAGGCAGGGCCGCAACATATGTCACGTCATTAATCTTTTTAGAAATGGTGTACGGACCGATGTACCTGGGCCCCAACTTGGCTGACGGCTGTCTAAGAGTGATATGACGCCTGGACACCCAAACATAGTCGCCAGGCTCAAAGTCCCATTCCAAGGAACGCTTTTTATCAGCCTGTATTTCCTGAGCTTCAAATGCCTTTTTCAAATTATCTTTAACTACCATCCATATCTCCTTCAAAGAATTCTGCCAAACTTTCAATGCAGGAAATTGGGAGGTCACGACCGGTAGAGGGGAGAATTTCGGAGATCTACCTGTGACCACCTGAAAAGGCGAAAAGCCGGAGGACCCACTCTTAAGGTTGTTATGTGCGAATTCCGCGAATGGGAGAAATCTCACCCACTCATGTTGGACATCCGACACATAACACCGTAAGAATTGTTCTAGAGCCTGATTGACTCTTTCAGTCTGTCCGTTCGTCTGCGGATGATATCCTGAAGAAAACTAGAGTTTCATGCCCAAATGCTGGCAGAAAGCTCGCCAAAACTGCGACACAAACTGCACACCCCTGTCCGATACCACATTCTCTGGAATGCCGTTCAGACAGAAGATGTGGTGTACGTACAGGTCCGCCAATTCTTGGGCAGAGAGTCCCTCCAGCGGGATGAAGTGGGCCATCTTGCTAAAGCGGTCCACTACCACCCAAATGACTGTTTTTCCCTCAGACCTGGGAAGTTCTCCCACAAAGTCCATGGACAAATGAGTCCATGGCTCTCGGGCATAGGCAGAGACTGTAGGGAACCGACAGGAGCCTGACGGGACGGTTTACTCCGGGCGCAAACAGGACAGGCTTTTATAAATTCCTTGCAGTCTAAACACATAGATGGCCACCAGACCGATCTAGAGAGCAGCTCCACAGTCCTGGCATAACCCGGGTGACCTGCGACCTTATGGCTGTGGAACAACTCCAGAACCTGGAGTCCTAAATGTAAAGGTACAAAGAGAACCCCCTCAGGTTTCCCTCCAGGGCAGTCTTGCTGAAAAGACCTCAGGATGGACTTCAAGTCTTCCTTAGTCTCAATAGCGGCCAAAACCACATTGTCTGGCAGGATCATCACTGGTTCCAAGGGTGGAGCGGATTCGGGTTCAAAACACCTGGATAAAGCATCTGCCTTGACATTCTTATTACCAGGTCTGTACGTGATAATGAATCTAAATCTAGAAAAAAACAGGGACCAACGAGCTTGTCGAGGGTTCAAACTTTTGGCCCCCTCAATATACTCTAGATTTTTGTGATCCGTATACACAGTGAATCTCCGGTAATAATTTGGGAAACTTAAGAATCGCTGGAGTGCATTACACCCGACGGGTTGAGGCCAATCTAAGACGGCCGACACTTTTTTAGGATCCATGGTCGAACCCGACGTGGAGATAATATATATCCAAAAAATGGTACTTCAGTCACCTCAAAGATGCATTTTTCAATCTTAGCATAGAGATTATTTTGCCTGAGTTTTGACAAGACATATCTAACATGATTTCTGTGTTCAGCCAAGTTCCGAGAAAAAATTAAAATATCATCAAGATATACCAGAACGAAATGACCCAAAACCTCTCTAAAAATCTCGTTCATGAGTTCCTGGAAAACGGCTGGGGCATTACACAACCCGAAGGGCATAACAAGATATTCATAATGCCCTTCAGGTGTGTATAAGGCCGTCTTCCATTCATCACCACTACGAATACGAACAAGGTTGTATGCCCCACGAAGGTCCAATTTAGAGAATACACTGACATTAGTGAACTGAGAAAAAAAGCCGTCAATCAAAGGTAGTGGGTAGCGGTTTTTTATAGTGATCTTGTTAAGTTCCCTGTAATCAATACAGGGCCGCAAAAATGAATCCCGCCCCTGCAGGGGATTTAGATGGACGAATAAAGCCTTTGGCCAAATTCTCTTTAATGTAATCTTTCATAGCAGATTTCTCTGGCCCGGAAAGATTATAAATGTGACCTCTAGGGGGCATGGTACCAGGCCTCAACTCAATAGGGCAGTCAAAACTCAGATGAGGAGGAAGCTTGCTGCCGCTTTGGCACAAAAAACATTGGAAAATTCAGAGTATTTAGGCGGTACCCCTTCCAAGTGGATCTGGGTAGTGCAAACAGAAACCCTCTCTAAACAATGATGATGACAATAAGTGGACCAGCTCAACAGTTGGCCTGAGCTCCAATCGATATGGGGAGAGTGTTTCTGTAACCACGGCATACCCAGAATTACTGTAGAAGTGGCCATCTTCAATACAAAAAACTGAATCTTCTCCCTGTGGAGCACCCCCACCTGGCAAGGGAGAAGAGGAGTCCGAGATAGCGACCGACTATTCTGAAGTGGAGAGTCGTCCACAGCAGTAACACAAATAGGTCTGTCCAATGGCAGGTCGGGAATACCCCATTTATGTGCAAATTCCACAGCACGGTGGCATAGTGGTTAGCTCTCTCGCCTTGCAGCGCTGGGTCCCTGGTTCGAATCCCAGCCAGGGCACTATCTGCAAAGAGTTTGTATGTTCTCTCCGTGTCTGCGTGGGTTTCCTCCGGGCACCCCGGTTTCCTCCCACATTCCAAAAACATACGGATAAGTTAATTGGCGCCACCTAAAAAAATTGGCCCTAGACTACAGTACTTACACTACATAATATACACATATGGCAATGGTAGGGATTAGATTGTGAGCTCCTTTGAGGGACAGTTAGTGACAAGACAATATATATATATACACTGTACAGCGCTGTGTAATATGTCGGCGCTATATAAATACTAAATAATAATAATAATAATAATAATAAATTCCACATCCATAAAATTGGCTGCAGAGCCAGAATCCACAAATGCCTGGGTATGTATAACTCTATCCCCCCACAAAAAGGAAAGAGGTAAAAGTAACCTTTTATCTGATAGAGGTAAAAGTGGCTTGCCTAGGGTAGAACCTCTAACTACGCCTAGGCGGAGGAGTTTTCCGCCTTCTTAGGACAGACCTGTGCCAAGTGGCCCTTCTCTGCGCAATACAGGCATAGACCCTCCCTTCTCCTCCTGCTCTTCTCCAGTTCTGATAAGCAAGAATGGAAAATCTGCATCGGCTCATCTGAGGAGATAGAGGAAGAAGCAGCCATGGAAACAGGCTTAACAACACCTCGGGATCTGCTCTGCTTTTGATAGCGGACCCTACGATCACTTGACTGCCAAACTGATTGCTTCATCTAATGTCTTGGGTCCTGGGTGACTAAACATAATGTCTGAGATGGAGTCTGATAGGCCTGACAGAAAACAATCAAGTAGAGCAAACTGTCCCCACCTAGCTGACACAGCCCAATGTCTAAACTCTGCCGCATAATTCTCCACCGAATTATGACCCTGCCGGAGAGTCATTAGCTTCCTCTCAGCGGTAGTGGAGATGTCAGGGTTGTCATAAATTACGGCCATGGCGTCAAAGAAGTTCTGCACAGATTCTAAGGCTTCATGATCCTCGGATAAACTATAGGCCCACGTCTGAGAGTCCCCCGTAAGCAATGTTTTAATAAAGGTGACAATCTGTTGTTCCGTACCAGAAGATACCGGCTTAAGCTCAAAAAAAGATTGGCAGCGATTTCTGAAATTTCTGAAATCAGATCGATGACCTGAGAATTTCTCTGGCGGGGGAATTCTCGATTCCATGACCTGAGGGGATGGCACTGGCTAATTGGAGTCCTGTAAAGCCCGAACCACAGCAGAACGGTTATTTGATCTGGGTCTGCTGTTCGTTGACCGTGGCCGTTAGATTGTTAACGGCCGTGGTCAAGGCTTGGACTTGTGCACACAGTGCCTCCATAACTGTTGGTCTGTTGTTCTGTCACGATTGTGTGCAGCTACTCAGATGTCTGATTATGTGTGATCTGCAGAATCACCTATAATACAGACGCTATTCCTGATTATGTGGTGATCTGCAGTATCACCAATAATACAAGAATAGCTAAAGGATACAAAGTGTAAGTGCTTGGTGCAACAGTAACTGATTGGTTTAAAGAGACCGCACCAGAGGAGCTGGTGGGTATCAACAGAGAGCACACCTCACCAGTGGCAAGGGCCCACTGGTGAGTAGGATGGTCTGACAGGCAAGGTTCGGCAACAGATAGGTAAGTATCGGTACAAAATCGTGAGGCAGGAGAGTAATCGGTAATCAGGCAGAGGTTCAGCAACAGAGAGGTAAGTATCAGTACAAAATCGTGAGGCAGGAGAATAATCGGTAATCAGGCAGAGGTTCAGCAACTTTAAGGCAGAAAGGCGGAAGTACAGAATCAGAAAACGGAATCAGAGTCAGAGTTAAGCCAAGAGTCATAAACAGATAATCAATACAATAACAATATTTCCTAGGCTAGGTGTGAAGTCCTTGGCATCAACATCTGGGGTCTAGTCTAGGGTCTGAGGGCTAGCACGAAGTGTATGCAACAACAGACAGCGAGCTAATGGCAGCTCGCTGTCTTTATGCTGGCAGGGGACTCTCAAACACATCCCGCCAGCTCGGCCAATCCGGAGCGAGGAGCACTCCCTGTGACGTCAGCCGACCAGCTGGTCAGCTGACGCGCCTGCGAGACGCGTAAAGGTCTCGTCGCTGGCCGCGCACGCGCGTAGCTCTGATGCTACGTGCCGGAGACATGCCAGCGTGTGGGGCTCCGAGCTGAGCGGCGGGGATGGCGGTGGTCGTGTCCCCGCCGCTCGTTACAGGTATTTTGTATAAATGTGAAACTAAATGAAATTATTTATTTTGCTTAGTGCATATTTCCCCTTTAAGATAATGAAGCAAAAATATTGCAGGAGGTATATATTTTTTGTAAATTTTTCTTGTAAACCTAAAATTTGTAGCCTTATTTTCTTGAAAACTGCAGTCACTTGACATAGTACACTTGTTCTGGCTGAGATAATTGGACATTGTGCAGCAACTATGAATTCCTTTGGCTTTGTGCACATTTGGTGCAACAACAGCCTGCTAATAGCGCAGGATGCTATTGCGGGCTGGAATGTGGAAAAAGATGCGCATGGCTCGGAGCGTGCAGGCACAGTTATCCTTGACTTACAAGTCGACTGTAACAAAAGTAGCTGGCAGCAAAAGAACAGAGGATCGTGGAGGATCGGCGCAAGACAGGAAGGCTGCATGGGGCTGGCAGAAGCCTCAGGTAAGTGAAACACTTTCATTTATTATAATGTTCAATTCCACTTTAAGTCAGGGGCGTTCCTACCATCGGGCGCAGGAGGGCGGAGCGCTCCGGGTGATGGACATCCCAGGGGGTGTCACCAAGGCCTCCCACAGAGGCCATGTTGCAGGAGGTGGAAAGCAGCAAAGAAGGAGGGGCAGCAGGGACAGCGGTGGGGAGGGGGCCAGACTACCCACCTCCCTCACCTGGGTCCACTTCTTCATGCGCTTCTCCCTTCAGATTATCAGCAGCAAATAGGAGAGGAATTACTCACCTGCTTCCTGCGTTCCAGACGATGGTGTGCAGCGTCCTCATCACGTGACACTGGTCTCCGCCTTCTCCACTGCTCACTGTGTTTTCTGATTAGCAGAAGCACAGTGAACGCCGGAGAAGTCAGAGACCAGTGTCATTTGACGATGACGCTGCGCACCATCACCTGGAACGCAGGAAGCAGGTGAGTAATTCCTCTCTGCCCGCTCATATTTGCCGGCGATAATCTTGGAGGGAAAAGCGCAGGAAGGAAGGTACCCAGGTGAGGGAGGTGGGGGTCTGGCCCCCCTCCCCGCTGCTGTCCCCCCTGCCCCTCCTTCCAAGCTTCCTCGACACCAGGGACAACTATACTATCTATTCTGGAAACAACTATACTAGCTATACTGGGGACAACTATACTAGCTATACTGGGGGAAACTACTCTACCTACAATGGGGGCAACTAGACTACCTACACTGGGGACAACTGTACTAGCTATACTGGGGGCAACTATACTAGCTACACTGGGGGCAACTATACTGGGGGCAACTACTCTACCTACACTGGGGAGAACTGTACTAGCTATACTGGGGGCAACTACACTAGCTACACTAAGGGCAATTATACTACCTACACTGGGGGCACCTATACTAGCTATACTGGGGCAACTATATTACCTATACTAGGCCAACTCTACGGGGGCAACTATGCTACCTATGCTGGGGCACCTATACCTGGCATTACCTGCTTAGCATGTGTGCTGAGCATGCCACACTCACTTCTTTCCTTTTTTTCGGGGGGGGGGTCTTTTAATACCCAGCACCGGGTGTAAAAATGACCTAGGTACGCCACTCCTTTAAGTTACTAAAATCCTGGAGTCGTCATTGGCAAAACATAATGGGAAGATTTGAAATAATCAAAATGATAATCGTCCCAAAATTACAGTATATTTCAGACCATACGATGCATTTGCACACTCACATGCAAATGTTCAAACAAATGCATTCACAGGAATCAATCATCCAGGCATCACTGCTATCCCTACATCTAAGCTAAAAGCTGGGGTCTTAGTTACAAAAGAATACATTCCCTTTAGTAGTCCCCTACACTGTGCACAACTACCCAGGTATTCATAGGATGCTAGGGGGAGAATCGCCAACTACAGAGGATGTCTCCAGACTTGGAGAGCGGATGGAGGAGATGAGTAGTTCCTCCTGCTGTGCTGGGGGGTCAGGGGGTGGAACAGTGAGCACACACAGACAAAAATGCATGCTTCCTAGGGAGGCTCCAGGCACCACAGCTTCCAGCATGTCACCACAACACCCAGCAAGTCCCATAGAGGTACCTCAGCGCCCAGCATGGCACCACACAGCACCCAGCATGTCCCATATGCTTAAGTGACACTGTCTATTTATGTGATATGCTGCAGGCCTACTTAGACTGCTGTTAAGTTCATGTAAAATTTGGCCCCACCCATGACCACACCCACATGAGATGGGCAGCTTTGTACTGCACATGCACAAGTGCTCTTGAATGTGTGTTCACGCATACCCAGCACAGATCCTTCTGTCTCTGGAAGCACTCTGGGACATGAGTACTTCTGACGCCTTCTGAGGATACCCAAAGGCTTATTCAACCAGTTAGTCAAATAACTGCAACAGGGGTGACAGCGCTGGACTGAGCATATGGACAGAGTATCAGGAAGACTCTCCAGGATTCAGAGCCTTCCCTCTCCATAGGTGAGTTTCAAACTTTTGTTTTGTATTTTTTAAGCTGGCTTCAGTGTTACTTTAATGATTTAACATGGGTATCAAGTGAACAATAAAACATACGTTTTACTTTGATATTCACATGGATCTATAGACAAGTTAAAACCTTAGCTCTGGAGTGTGCACACCTGCAGTAAGATCCCACACCCACTAGCAAAACTCACACCGAGCGGTTTTTGGAGCGATCCGCCGGCCGCATCCACCTATAAAAACGCTTGGCTAATGTATTGCAATGGGATGGTGCACACCGGCGGTTTGAGGTTTTTGCCAAGCCGCAAACGCGCCTCCTGCTGCGCGTTTGCGGTTTGCTAAAAAACCTCAAACCGCCGGTGTGCACCACACATTGAAATACAATAGCCAAGCGTTTTCACTGGCTGATGCGGCTGGTGGATCGCATACAAAATCCGCTTGGTGTGCACCTGGCCAAATATCTGCTCTCTGCTCCCAAAACCGCTAGCGTTTTGACGATCTGCTAGCGGTTTTGGTGTGCACTGGGCCTTACAGACTGTGCGGAGTCTTTAAGATGAGATTTTAAAAGTTTTACATTTGTACACTGTAGGCCAGACCTCTCACCATGAATTACAATTCCATCGCTTGTTTTAAAGGTGCCAATCAACAATTAAATCAAAGCATCGAAAATCATTCCAAGTCTATTTAATATGAGGGACTACCTGTGCAAAGGTATAATCCCTCATGTTAGCCTTCTGCTACATACATTTGTTAAGGTTGTACAAAACATTGGGCATTCTTAAAAACAACCAGAATACCACGCCTGCAAAGGTTGAGGCATGGCATATGATGGATACAGTACATTTTACTAAACAGAGAGGACCAAAATGTATTTGCAAGTACAGTGTTTTATCTCTAGGATGGAGGAAAGAAGGGGAATGATTAGACGTAACATAAGGGAATTAGAGATGGCCCGAACTGTTCACTGGCGAACTTTGGTGGTTCGCGTCCGTGGAGAACCACAAACTTTTTCGGAAGTTCGATTCGCCCCAATAGTGCATCATTAGGGTTAACTTTGACCCTCTACATCACAGTCAGCAGGCACATTGTAGCCAATCAGGCTACAGTCCCTCCTGGAGCCCCACCCCCTTATAAAAGGCAGGCAGCGTCAGGCATTGGACTCGTGTGCCTGCAGTAAGAAGGGAGAGCTGCTGTGCAGAGAACTATAGGGAAAGCTTATTTAGGCTCTTGTAGGCTTCTTAGCTTGCTCTTTGCTGATTCTTATTGCTAAAAAGCACCCCTCAACAGGTCTTTTGAGAGCTCATCTTGTTCTTGTGATCTTTTTTTTTTTTTTGTGTGTCCCACAGACACTTGTGTTGCATAGACAGCCTTGGTAATTCCTACTGTGTGTGCCACTGCCAGGCCCAGCACATTCAGTGACTACCTGTGTGTGTGACAGGTGCACATTGTAATACCCATCACTGCATATACCTACCTGTTGTTCACAGTGCACCCACCTACCTATCTGAGCGCACGCAGTGTGATATTTAATACCACTAGTCACTGTACCTGTTCACGGTACGTGTGTGTGACAGGTGCACATTTGTAATACCCATCACTGCATATACCAACCCTGTTGTGTTCAGTGCACCCACCTACCTACGTGAGTGCACGCAGTGTGATATACCACTCCGTGCATACCTGTTAACTGCACCTGTGTGACTGCACATTGTATTAGTCAAGTCAGTGCATACCTTTCACTTCATCCCCCCAATATGGACAAAACAAGGCAGAGACAGGCCACCTGGCAGGCCTGTTCGAGGTCGCGCTGCCGTGATTTTGTGTGGCACTCGACCAAAGTACAGTGTTCAGAAGAAGGCACGTGCTATCAACCCCCAATATTGTCAGGACGTAGTTGACTATTTAACACAGAACACCTCATCTTTCTCATCTTTCTCAGCTTCCGCACGGACATATCTTCCTCCTCCTGCTCTCCTGCTCTGATTCTGGCACCCTACTTAACACTCAGTTGGCCACCACCACCAAAGTGCCATCACCCCAGGGCTTAGCGGTGTGGAAATTTTTTTGTGTGTCTGCCTCAGATGAGAGCAATGCCATCTGTACTCTCTCACCGAAAATTGAGCCGTGTAAAGACCAAGACCCGCGTAGGGACAACTACCTTACGAAGGTACATGATTACAAAGCACAAACTGCAATGGGATGACCACCTGAGGAAAAGCAGCACACAAAAGCAAAGCCACACACCGCAGTGGAAGATACCAGGTTGCAATTTTTTCTCAAAAAAGGCGATACCTAAACTGTAGCGTGATGTTGAAACTAAGGCAAGTGGTGACATCTCTGGCGCAGAGCGTTGGGTCAAAGGTCCATCTGACCACGGATGCCTGGTCTGCAAAGCACGGTCAGGCCTGCCCGAAGACTAAGTCAGTCCCCACACACAGCATCTCTGCCTGCACGCCGTGTAACTGCCTGCCTCAAGACTAAGTCGCCCCCACACAGCATCTCTGCCTGCAGGTCGCTTGACTGCCTTCTCCGCCACCACCAACAGGGTCCAGGACTCCGGGTGGATTCCTGAATTTTTAAGCAGCGGCCGCTTTTGGCGTCTATCCCACTCCGCCATGCCCCCCTCCAGGTGTTAGACCCCTTGAAACATTTTTTCCATCACTTTTCTGGCCAGCATAAGTGTTTCTAGTTTTTAAAGTTCGCCTCCCCATTAAAGTCTATTGCAGTTCGCAAAAGTTCGTGCGAACTGAACTTTTGCGAAAATTTGCAAACTTAAAATCGGAAGTTCGGGCCATCATTAAAGGGAATATGAAAAATGGTTTCATGGAAGTAAAAGATCAGAAAAAAAATGCTTTTTAAAATATGCAGTTTCCTGGCCAAAGAAAATGGTGTACCACCCAATAAAGGACGTAGCAAATTGTAAAAAGATTTAGGGTAAAGTTAGTCTCTACAATTTGGATTTATACGAGAAACATATGGCATCCTCGTAACACCCTCTACCAGAAAATGCAGTACCAAATATTTAATTTCTGTTATCATACACCAGATTATTAAAGTTATGAATAAAAAGAACAGCTGCCAGTAATGTCATCATGTAGAGACTATCTGGTATTTACAAACATAGCTGACCTATGTAAGCATCAGAGGACAGAGAGTTAAGTAAATTAACATTGATCAGTTGGAGACAAGGCTAAAGGCTGGCAATTAGAAACCTGACCCCCCTCCACTCCCCCCCCCCCCCGCTCCTCACACACACACACACACACACACACACACACACACACACACACACACACACACACACACACACACACACACACACACACACACACACCACACCTCCATTTAATTAAGCTATTTTTGGTTGCAATGATGCAGAGCAGGTGACATCAGTTCAGTTTCTGAGTTTTTACAGAAATAGCTCTAACTAGCTGCCCTACGGTCTGTGTTGAAACAAAGTTTGGGCAACCTTGTTAATCATCGTGATTTTTCTGTATAAATCGTTGGTTGTTACGATAAAAAATGTCAGTTAAATATATCATATAGGAGACACACACATTGATATTTGAGAAGTGAAATGAAGTTTATTGGATTTACAGAAAGTGTGCAATAATTGTTTAAACAAAATTAGGCAGGTGCATACATTTGGGCACCACAAAAAAATGAAATCAATATTTAGTAGATCCTCCTTTTGTAGAAATTACAGCCTCTAAACACTTTCTGTAAGTTCCAATGAGAGTCTGGATTCTGGTTGAAGATATTTAGGACCATTCCTCTTTACAAAACATCTCTAGTTCATTCAGCTTTGATGGCTTCCGAGCATGGAAAGCTCTTTTTAACTCACACCATAGATTTTCAATTATGTTCACTGTGCAATGTTCAACCATTTGGCGCACTTTACACAAGGAGATACTGTATGCACGAGTGATGCAGAGGAAGCCCACAAACAGAGCTGCTTGAGGTATGCAAAAGCACATTTGGACAAGCCAGCTTAATTTTGGAGTAAGGTGCTGTGGACTGATGAAACTAAAATTGAGTTATTTGGGCATAACAAGGGGTGCTATGCATGGAGGAAAAATAACACAGCATTCCAAGAAAAACACCTGTTGCTTACAGTAAAATATGGTGGTGGTTCCATCATGCTGTGGGGTTGTGTGGCCAGTGCAGGGACTAAGAATCTTGTCAAAGTTGAGGGACGCATAGATTCCACTCAGTATCAGCAGATTCTGGATACCAAAGCTGAAACTGCACCAAGGCTGGATCTTTTAACAAGACAACGACCCTAAACACTGCTCAAAATCCACTAAGGCTTTCATGCAGAGAAACAATATTATGCAGTAGAACAGAGGCGCCAAAAGGATAAAAGGAAGCTAAATGAGCTTAAAAACCAAATTCTTGGTAAATAGAGGAGGTAGTGGTGGACTTACCTCCTCCAAGTAGACACACAACGACTGTAGTAAAGACAGTCAATATATTTTATTCATAAACTCCAAATATGCAACGCGTTTCACAGGTTTGATCCTGCTTCATCAGGCAATAACAATGGAGCAATAGCATATGTGGTCAGTAGAAGAGGCAGGCACCTCTGTGACAGAGACAGAGACAGAGGTGCCTGGCTCTTCTACTGACCACATATGCTATTGCTCCGTTGTTATTGCCTGATGAAGCGGGATCAAACCTGCGACACGCGTTGCATATTTGGAGTTCATAAATAAAATATATTGACTGTCTTTACTACAGTCCTTGTGTGTCTACTTGGAGGAGGTAAGTCCACCACTACCGCCTCTATTTACCAAGAATTTGGTTTTTAAGCTCATTTAGCTTCCTTTTATCCTTTTGGCACACTGTTCTCCTGCATAATATTGAGTCCACCCTGGGTGGAGGGTTGAACCCCCTTTTTCTCATCTACAGAGAGTGACTTCTTATTCCTGAGTGGGGTCAGGAAAATCTCCCCACCTGCCTTTACAGTGGTTGCCTAATGGTAACCCTGGTTTGTGAGTATCAATATTTACTCTATCTAGTAACCATTTACCAGTACATATTACACTATTGGGGCTCTTGGTGTTCCTTGTTTTTATGCAGAGGAACAAGTACAATGTTCTGGAATGGTCATCTCAGTCCCCAAACCTGAATATAATTGAAAATCTATGGTGTGAGTTAAAAAGTGCTTTCCATGCTTGGAAGCCATCAAAGCTGAATGAACTAGAGATGTTTTGTAAAGAGGAATGGTCCCAAATACCTTCAACCAGAATCCAGACTCTCATTGGAATCTACAGGAAGCATTTAGATGCTGTCATTTCTACAAAAGGAGGATCTACTAAATATTGATTTCATTTTTTTGTGGTGCCCAAATGTATGCACCTGCCTAATTTTGTTTAAACAATTATTGCACACTTTCTGTAAATCCAATAAACTTCATTTCACTTTTCAAATATCACTGTGTGTGACTCCTATAAGATATATTTAACTGACATTTTTTATCGTAACAACCAACGATTTATACAGGAAAATCATGATGATTAACAAGGTTGCCCAAACTTTGGCATCCCACTGAACGTGCCAATTTTGGTAGCAATAGCATGTATGGAGGCTTTGCTATTATCCGCTAAAGTTGGCACAACAGTTAGCAAAATTACGCAAAAATTAAGCGAAAAATTACGCAAAATTATGAAATGCTATTATTACATACGAAATTAATTACGATTTACCCAGAAATTTTGCATTACGATGCGTAAATGCAAATTTCGATGCCCACCACTGCATGTAGAAAAAAAAATTAAAGCATTGAGGTCTAATTCAATTTCCACTATCAGTACTTATCCGTTAGCCGGGCGCATCCGGCAGGTGGTGCTAATTACTATTCCCCTGACCCCCTCCAGGCCGCCATGGATAGTAGGGAAAGATGTAACTCTGGTGGAGTTTTAGAGGATACGCCCGGCTAACGGTTAAGTACCCCTCTATCTATTACATTAGCTGCATAGACAAAAAACACATGCAGAAAACACATGCAGAACAATGCAAACAGAACATGGTGCAAAATGCACACAGAAAAGTGGGAATGCTGCCTACATGGCAGCAGCAGTTATAGCACCAGCAATTATGCGGTACCAGGGTAGAGTCACTGCCTGGTACCATGAATGGTTGAGGGAAATCATTTTCCTTTTAAACAGCTATGGAGTAGAAGACAGGTGGCCAAGTTTAGTGTCACCCAGAATTAGACACTAAGGGCCCATTCACACCTGAGCAGGAATCATGCGATTCCCGCTCATGGCAAGCCGCTGGCGGTTTTGTAAAAACCGCTACACATTGTAGCAAGTGGCAGTGTTCTCACTGCTGCATTTGCGGTTAGCGATAACCGCAAACGCACTGCATGCAGCGGTTTGGCGGTGATTTGCGATTAGCGATTGTGCAGGCAGTGAAAGCACGCTAATTGCGATCGCTCCAAAACCGCCACAGTGTCCAGTGATTTTTCCATGTTAATCGCGGGAAAATCACTCCCGCAAAATGCCATCGGCAATCGCCGGCGTTTTGCGATTATAGGTGTGAACGGGCCCTGAAGCAGTGGCAGCTCCAGCTTCAAATTTTTGGAGGGGCTGGCTGGTGGGACCCATGTAGGTCATCAAAATCAATGTTTGTATGGCAAGATTTACATATTTTTTGCATAACTCAGGTGATAAAATTAACTAGTTAAGAAATAAGAACCAAATGTAAACATCACAAACAGAAGGATTTTGAGCAGAGCAGATAGTCCAAATGATGGTGCTTTTATTGAAGAAAAATTATCAACAGGTGTACTTGGCTAGTTTGCTGGCATGCTGCAATTCTTACTTTCTAGCAAGCTGCTCCTGTGTGAACAGATCACAGACAAATCATTCCAGCCCCCAGCCTTTGTATCATGGCTCTGCAAGCAAGGGGAGGAGGAAAGAGGCAGGAGGGAGAGAAACATGTGTGTGATTCCTTATCTTAGTAGCTAAGCATTGCTGGAGAATAGAGCTTGTATTTTACAGACAGGAAGTTTTGAATCAGGATTATTATCCTGATTCAAAACTTCCTGTTTACAAAATACAACCTCTAGTTTATTGGCTAATTTTAAATAAAAACCGTAAACATTCTGTTTTTAAGCCTTCTTCAGACTTCTATTCCTGTTGACTGAAAATGTTAGAACATACAATCAAAAGGAGGTAGAGAGATTTTTTTTTGCAAATATAAGTGTCATGCAGATACATTAAAGTGGGATTGTCACCATAAAAATCAAATTTCAACAGCAACTGGTCTGAGTGTATTAAGTGATAAAGATGCTAATCCTGCATTTAAAATTTGTTTTTGCTCTTGTGGTTTGGAGTTATCTCATACCTTAGGATCACTGCCCCTTTAATTGCCGTTGCCAAACAATTGCATGCTGGGGGTCTTTTTATCTATAATATATTCCTCCTCTTCCCTTTATTTCCCCCTCCTTCTAATGACAGTGCACTTCCTAGTATAGACCTCAGTGGGATTGTCTGATGACTCTGGAAGGAGGGCGGGTAATGAATACACAATTAGCAAGGGGAAAAGAAAAAGGGAGGAAATGATGACAGGAGGTCAACCATATTGTTTCTATATAAATTACTTGTCTTACACAGTATACTAGTAATGTGTACAGCATCGTACACAATTGTATAAAAAATATTTTTATTACTTATTTAATTCTTATAAGAGAATTTTTGACATGTAAGTAAAGGACTTTTTGAGCTTTCATCTTTTTTTTCTGTTCAGTAATTTGAGTAAATAAATAAAGTGTTTATTTCCACTATAAAACT
Source organism: Hyperolius riggenbachi (assembly GCF_040937935.1). Lineage (NCBI taxonomy): Eukaryota > Metazoa > Chordata > Amphibia > Anura > Hyperoliidae > Hyperolius > Hyperolius riggenbachi. The sequence goes on from NW_027152389.1 coordinate 258,834, forward strand.
GCAAAATATCTTCAGCATTTTCAATATGCCACTGTGCACGCGGTCTGCCTCTGCTTTGCTTTGTTGTTCTGTCTCGCTAACTCCCTTGAAGTTCTTCATTAGCCCCCGAATTGCAAATAACTGTAGCTAAAATCGTAGATAATATCGAATCACCGCCCATCTTTGCCTGACACAGATGATTGATTACACTTTGTTTGTTCCAGACTTAAGCAGATCTGCTAACTCACTTTAAATATTCCATTAAAAGTTTATGAAAGCGGCTAAGGTCTCTCTTCTCAGAGGATGGCAACTTTCAGGTTCTCAGATTGATTGCCTGTCCTATTGCAAATGATCTACAGATTTTTGAGAATTATTTTATACAGAAAAAAAATTACAGTCCTCCTTTCTTTCAAGTGCTCTCACATTTTAGAGTGTGGACACACCATGCAATATTGCCATAGCTACTCCATTCTAATGTACCGGACATGTTGGGAAAGTTTACTGTCAGTTTCCAAGAACTTTTTATGCCTGTTTCCCTCCTCCCAGATTAAGGTAAATAGGACATATTAGGCCTAATCCTATTCCAGGTGATAAGTACGGTAGCTTGTACATGCAAGTTACTTATAACTTGGCCATCGCATGAGGATTACCAACAAATCCTATTCCCGGTTTCACTTGTGCGATAGTTAGGGAGCATTACTCAGGTGAAAACCTAAGCTTTTCTCCCATATCCTGAGCAATGAGAAATGTTTTGCACTGTGGTGCTGTCCTTCAGTACCACGAGACTGCTTCCTCACTTCCTAGGAGAAATGCGCGCACTCAATGTCAGTCGTGAAAGCCAGCAGGTTCCCAACCACTTACCGATGTTAGTTTCAGCATGCCATTCAATGCTGCCATCGTCTCCTCCCAGTCACTGTGCACTGCCTACAGAATCCGCCATGACTACCGCTGTAGACCCAGTAATTCTTGATGATCCTCATTGAGCCAACTACTGGAAGAATGTTGAGCCTCAGTGGGACATTCAAAGATGCTTCTGCTGTGGCTCCCTGTAAGAAGAGGATGGTGAAATCAGCGGTCAAGCGACCGGCAGGTGATGATGCCAGCAGAGGCTAACATGCAGCGACGAACATCAGGCGAGCAGTGGGGACGGGCAGGCGAGGACCGTTCAATCAAGATTTAAAGAAGTTTATTATTACTTTTATTCAATAAATAGGTATAGAGCCAACAGTGACCCTCTATACCTATTTACTTGGAAGGGGAAGGACATCTGGGAGTTCCCTACTTAAAGGGAACTCCCAGATTCCGCATATGCACCCCCCTCCTCCTGGGCACCATGGGGAAGAGCCCCTTATACATTATATGGACAAGGGATCTGTAGGTGAGGGGGCAGCTTTGTCGCCACTTTCTTGCAGAGCCCCCGAATATTGTGGACCATGTGGGCTGGTATGGCTAGTATGGAGAAGCCCCACAGAGGTTGCATGGGTAACAAGGGGTTAATTAGGGTTCAGAGGGGAGGGGCTATGCCAATTTTTATTTTAAAAAAACATGTAGCCCCCCCCTTGCACATATTTTATTAACCCTTTGTGATAAAGCAATATAAAGTAATATGAGAATCAAAATGTCAGGATTGAATAAAAAATATATATAATTTTAATAAATTGTTGTGCTCCAACAACATGCAAACTAGGTCTGAGAAACTGCCATTTGCTTTTCAGTTTTCCTTTAAGTTGTATGGTAGCCAGGTTCCACACAGTCATGTGATTTTAGCTGATGTCCGACTTTACACTACACCGAGAGGGATGCATACAGCAGTCTGTTCCCTAGCTTTATCTGCAGTAATATACGTGATGCAAGTTTTTGGATACATTCTTTGAAGAAAAGAACCTCAATTCATAGATTTGCTAAATGCGTTACTAGGCTTTTCATGTTTGCAGACATGTATCATTAAATCTGTATTTTTAATTATTTTCGAAACACTCCATTTTTTAGCATATCTGGTAAGAGTTTGAAATTCACACTAATAAACTGCAGACAGAATGTGTTGAACTGCCATATATTAGCTTTTCTATAAACAGAATACCTACACTAACATATCTTACTGGCTGCAAGGACTAGGACAAATTTATAATAATTTTGATTATAAACAAATATTTTTTTGAGAGTATCTGCAGGCTGCTTGCTCCATACCCACTGGTCAAACCTTCTGTAATATGTAGAGATGGCCCGAACGGTTAGACCGTGAACTTATTCGTGCAAACTTCGGTGGTTCATGGCGGTTCGACCCGCCTCCTATACTACATCATTAGGGCCAACTTTGTCCCTGTACATCACAGTCAGCAGGCATATTATAGCCAATTAGGCTACACTCCCTCCTGGAGGCCCTCCCCCCCTTATAAAAGGCAAGCAGCATCACCCTTTTCATTCACTCGTGTGGTTGCAGTAATTAGAGAAGGCAGAGATGCTGCAGAGAGGGCTATAGGGAAAGCTTAGTTAGTCTCTTGTAGGCTTGTTAGCTTGCTCCTTGCAGATTCTTATTACTAAAAAAAAGCACCCCTCAACAACTCTTTTGAGAGCTAATCTTGTTCTTGTGATCTATTTTTTTTTTCTTTTTGTGTGGCCCACTTGCAATATATACAGCCCTGTCAGTCAGTCGCAGCTGGACTTTGGCCCATTAATTCCTACTGTGCCACTGCCAGGCCCAGCACATTCAGTGACTACCTGTGTGTGTGACTGGCAGTTGCACATTTGTAATCCCATCCCAATCACTGCACCTGTTCACTGTTCAGTGCACCTACCTACCTACCTACGTGAGCACATGCATTGCTAATACCACCAGTCATTGCACTTGTTCACAGTACCTGTGTGAAATACTACTTCCAAGTCGCTATAACCCGGAGTAGTAAGGCTGCGTTGGGCCAGCGGTGCGCATCTTTGATCGCGTGCCTGTTGCCGGACACTCTCTGTGCATGAGCCTGACGTCACTCATGACATCACGCACATGCGCAGAAAGTGCTCGGCAACAGACGCGCGATCAAGGATGCGCACCGCCGGCCCTGCGCAGCCGTACTACTCCAGGTCATAGCGACCCGGAAGTAGTACAGGGTGAGGGGTTCGCCAGCGAATGGTTCCCGAACCGTTCGCTGACATCTCTACCTGTGTGTGTGTGTGTGACAGGTGCACATTTGTAATACCCAGCAGCACTGCATATACCTTCCTGTTGTTCAGTGCACCCACCTACCTACGTGAGCGCACACAGTGTGCTATTTAATACCACCAATCACTGTACCTGTTCACGGTATGTGTGTGTGACAGGTGCACATTTGTAATACCCATCACTGCATATACCTACCTGTTGTTCAGTGCACCCACCTACCTACGTGAGCGCACACAGTGTGCTATTTAATACCACAAGTCACTGTACCTGTTCACGGTACATGTGTGTGACAGGTGCACATTTGTAATACCCATCACTGCATATACCTACCTGTTGTTCAGTGCACCCACCTACCTACGTGAGCGCACATAGTGTGATATAACACTCCGTGCATACCTGTTAACTGCACCTGTGTGACTGCACATTGTATTAGTCAAGTCAGTGCATACCTTTCACTTCATCCTCCCCGATATGGATAAAACAGGTGGAGGCAGAGGCAGGGGCAGACCCAGAGGCAGGCCACTTCGCAGGTCTGTTCGAGCTCGTGCTGATGTGATTTTGTGCGGCCCTGGACCAAAGTACAATGCCCAGAAGAAGGCATGTCCCATCAACTCCCAAGATTGTCAGGATGCAGTTGACTATTTAACACCTCATCTTCCGCAGCCACCAGCGCTACTACTAGCAGCACATCCGTTCCATTTGACACTTCGCAGGAGTTATTTGGTGGGGAAATCACTGATTCACAGCCACTACTGTTACAACAAGATGAAGGCGCTAAGCAAGTTACACCACCTCATATGTCTGAGTTAGGCGACACTATGGACACTATGGACGTGGCGTGTGAGGAGGAGGATGATTAAGTACCTCCTGTTGGTCCAGTTTATGAGGTGTCTGAGGCAAGTACGGATGTCACGTGGGATCCTAAGAGACAAGATGACCAAGGGGACAGTTCAGAGGGGGAGTCAGAGAGGAGTAGGAGGAGACAAGTTCCTGAAAGAAGCAGGGGAGCTCGTCATCAGAAACAGCTGGTGGCGGTGTCCGGCACCATGTATCGCCACCTATGTACAGCCAGCCAACATGCCCTTCAACGTCAGCTGCTGATGCCACCATAGTGCCATCACCCCAGGGGGGCTCAGCGGTTTGGAAATTTTTTAGTGTGTCTGCCTTAGATCAGAGCAATGCCATCTGTTCTCTCTGCCTCCAAAAATTGAGCTGTGGAAAGGCCAACAGCCGTGTAGGGACAACTGCCTTATGAAGGCACATGGAGAAAAGGCACAAACAGCAATGGGAAGACCACCAGAGGAAAAACAGCAAACAAAAGAAAAGGCACCCTCCTTCTCCTCTTCCTCCTTCAGGTGCATCATCTTCAGCCTCTTTCTCCCTTGCACCTTCACTATCACAGCCACCCTCCACTCCGCCCCTCACCTTGAGCGGTTCCTGCTCCTCTGCCCACAGCAGCAGGTAAGGGAAATCACACAGCAGTGAGGGAAATCTTTGAGCGGAAGAAGACAAATTCTGCCAGTCACCCCCTTGCCCGGCGTTTGACAGCTGGCTTGGCGGAACTGTTAGCTCGCCAGCTGTTACCATACCAGCTGGTGGAATCTGAGGCCTTCTATAAATTTGTGGCCATTGGGACACCGCAGTGGAAGATGCCAGGCCGCAATTATTTCTCTAAAAAGGCGATACCCAAACTGTACCGTGAAGTTCAGAGGCAAGTGGTGTCATCTCTGGCACACAGCGTTGGGTCAAGGTTCCATCTGACCACGGATGCCTGGTCTGCCAAGCACGGTCAGGGCAGGTATATTACTTACACAGCCCATTGGGTCAACCTGGTGACCGATGACAAGCAGGAAGTACGTGGCTGTGCAGCGGACCAACTTGTGACACCTCCACGGCTTGCAGGTAGGCCTCCTGCCACCTCCTCTCCTCCTGCTACATCCTCTTCACTGTCGTCATCCTCCTCTTTGGCTGAGTGGCAGTTCAACTCTACTGGTGCTGCAATCTCCTCTCCAGCTACACAGCCTCAGCTCCCCAGGAGCACAACGCAATAAAGGTACCACTGCCAGTAATCCTCCTCCCATGTCCACGCAAGCAAGGACAGGGCGCTCTAGCGATCTCATGGTGATGTCGGACATGCGGATATTCTTTAGTCCAATGCCTCGTGTGATGATATATTGGGGTGCTGATGATGTTAATGATAATACAGGAACATATTTCTTTAATTGTTCTGTCTACTGGGTACTACCTCAGATATGTATGTCTGCTAAAAGCTAGTCTGGCTTTTGAAGGTGTAACCTGGCTCCAGGAAACGGCTAATGTGAGTCTGTATGTAGATGTAGATTACATTTGCATTCAGGGCAGAGCAAGGGAACTGCCATTGTCTTCATTGAATAGACCAGTTACATTCAATAGGCAAAGGAACCTGGACAGTTAATTAGGAACTGTCTACCTAGCCACTAGCAAGGAAACCCTTATTTAGACAATTACCCGACCAGGTTGAAGCCTACACAGGTGGTCGGCTACCTCTTAGTCTGAATAGTGGGCTGGAAGTGGAATGGCTTTGAAGTCTGTACGTGTAAACAGGATACTTGTTGTTCTCAAGATACAATTTTTACCTGTGGAGATTAGAGGTATGGAATGTTGAAAGCTCTGACATTTGCATGTCACAGCTAGCCCAGATGCGACAGGGGGCTCGGCAGACGGGGATGTCACTCACACTTTGGGGAAATTGCATTAGATTGTGGGACGGAACATCCATTGCCCAAGGCCCCAAATCGGGCTATAAAACAGCAGCTAGGATAGTCACAACTCGTAGCTCTCTGGAGATAGCAAAGACGCTAGGGCTGCCCGACTACTGGTCGAAAGCGGCGTTCTCCCGCCAATGACGTTCAAACAATGCTGGTAACGTTTATTTTTCCCTGTTTATTTTGGTAAGCAAATAGCTTTGTGTGTATCGTTGTAACTTTTATTTTGTAACTTTTTACTTTGTTTATGTACATCTTTTGTATATATTATTTTCTGCATTGTTCCACTTTTTTCCTGGAATATTAAATCGTTATTTAATAAGTTTGACTTCTGCTGTACTAAACTAACACTCAGCCTAGAAGAGACTGAAGTGTAACTGTGTATAAGTCCATGCCTGATTGCATGACTGAGCAACACTACCGTATAAAATTGTAATTGCATTGTGTGTATGGGGCACTTCTGCGCTCAAAAGCAGAGTGGGAAGTCTAACAGTATCGTTCGGAATGACTGTTAGTGGTTTTGCTTCACTACAGTGTAAGATTGCAACTGTGTGTGTGTGCGTGGCGTTCTCGTATTCGGCCTAAAGCGCAAAGCTGACCCGAGTATGAAAGCGCGGATTGCGTGCTGAGCACTCGACAGCAGAGTGGACGTGTCTAGCAACAGCTAGTGGTGGCAGTGAGAAGTGTTCTGAGGGGTCACAGCCTTGTTTTAGCTTGACTAAGGCTGCTTCCCCTCTCGATCTGGTTAAACCCGCAGTCGGGAACCATATACGCAGGCGTGCCGCGGGCCGGTTCCTGACACCTCGCCTTAGCGCTTCCAAATCCACCCTCCACCAATGCCTGGACCGGCAGGTAGCCGACTACCTGGCCTTAAGTGTGGATGTAGACACTGTGAGCAGCGATGAACCCTTGGACTACTGGGTGCGCAAGCTTGACCTGTGACCAGAGCTGTCCCAATTTGCCATCCAACTTCGGTCTTGCCCTGCCTCAAGCGTTCTGTCAGAAAGGACCTTCAGTGCAGCTGGAGGCATTGTCACTGAGAAGAGAAGTCGCCTAAGTCACAAAAGTGTTCAGTACCTCACCTTTATCAAAATGAATGAGGCATGGATCCTGTAGAGCTACTGCCCACCCGAAGACTAAGTCAGTCACCGCACAAAGCATCTCTGCCTGCACGCTGTGTGACTGCCTGCCCCATGACTAAGTCGGTCCCCACACAGCATCTCTGCCTGCAGGCCGCTTGACTGCCTTCTCAGCCACCACCAACAAGGTCCACCAAGACTCCAGGTGGATTCTTGAATTTTTAGCGGATTCCTGCATTTTTTAGGCCGCTGCTAGCAGTGACCGCTATAATAATTTTTCTGGTGCGTGTACATGCCTGCCTAATTTTTTTGCACTGCAGCTGCAACAACAAAACAAAAGGCATGTACATGTGCCAATTCCTCTTCATGATTGTTACCTTGCCGTGGTGAAGGGGCTTGCGTATCACAATGAATCAATGACCGACGGCTATATGAGTGTCTCGGGGGGGGGGGGGGGGGATGGGGCACACCCAAGATAATAAGATTGTTGCTTCGTTGTGGACAGACCAAATTCGATCAGCTGGACAGTCACTGTTGTTGTATCATTGAGCTACTACAGCCGGCGACCATATGGGCTTGAAAACCGCCATGGTCTGCACTCTCGCCATGGTGCACACTAGTCCAGCACGGCCGTCACTACACAAACAGCTGTTTGTGGTGCGTTACACATTGAGTTTGGTGTGTCAGTGTGAAGCACTACACGAATTACACTCCCTGATTGATGTATACCACATGCAAGATGCTTTAAAGCACTTTAGGCCTCCAATTTAGCATGCAATCTGTCTGATTTCTGCCCTTAAAATGCTGCTTTGCGTCAAATCCAGATTTTTCCCCAGGACTTTTGGCATCTATCCCACTCATCCATGCCCCCCTCCAGGTGTTAGACCCCTTAAAACATCTTTTCCATCACTTTTGTGGCCAGCATAAATGTTTCTAGTTTTTAAAGTTCGCATCCCTATTGAAGTCTATTGCGGTTCGCAAAAGTTTTCGCGAACCAAACTCTCGCGGAAGTTCGCGTTCGAGGTTCACGAACCGAAAATCGGAGGTTTGAGCCATCTCTAGTAATATGTACATATACAAGTGACCTGATCTCAAAAGTAATAATATCATTAATATTGTATTACCAATATCCATTATAATGCCTATAGTTCATGACAAACTCAGCTAACCTACCTGGTCAAAGTAACCCCAGGCTGCTGGATCCATACTCAATGGTCACTCCCCCTGTATTGTGTATGTTTAGTACATATGCAAGTGAGTTTGAAGCAAGCTGATCCCAAAAGTATAAGAAAAAGACACCGAGAGCCCAATATGGTGTAGTATGCTCAGGACAATAGTGAATAATGTAATGTGAGAAGGTTATACTCACAAACAAGGGTTACCGCTGAGGCAACCACTCTGAATGCAGGTAAGGAGATTAGACCTGTCCTCACTCAGGGTTAAGAAGTCGCTCTCCGTAGATAGAAGAAAGGTAGGGGTGGGTCCCCCTTCCACCAAGGGTGGACACTATAATGACTTTGATGAACAGAGGCGCCCGCAGAATAAAAACAATAATTAAAAGTTTTAAAATATGCTGGGGAGGCAGTGGTGGACTTACCTCTGAAAGCAGACTAGACTACTTGTCTGACATAAATAAACACTTTATCAGGCAATAAAACTGTGTCACAGAGGCGCTATATGTGCTACCTGAGAGCTACTGTTTTGTCCCCTGTTTTATTGCCTGATGAAGCGGGCTTGGTCCTGCGAAACGCGTTGCATCTATTGGGGTACTAATAAAGTGTTTATTTATGTCAGACAAGTAGTCTAGTCTGCTTTCAGAGGTAAGTCCACCACTGCCTCCCCAGCATATTTTAAAACATTTAATTATTGTTTTTATTCTGCTGGCGCCTCTGTTCATCAAAGTCATGATCCCAAAAGTAATGATATCTGTAATATTATATTACTGATATTAAACTATCTAACGCCTATAGCTCATGGCAAACTCAGCTTGAGACCTACCCCGCCCTAAACTATCCTCTCACACTAATACCTGTACATCTAACACTTATATGCCTAATGCTAGACCACAGTTATGCCGCTTGTCATTCTCCATGCCATCTCCATTGTAAAAAAGCACTGTGGCGAATTAGTGTTTATTCAAATGCTGGATAAAATTAAGCCAGCATGTGACAGAACCTGTAATAAAAAAGAGTTAATTTAAGGAAAACAAGCAGAGGTATTTTTTCACTCACATTATCGTTTGCCATTCCCTTACTTCTCAACTAAAGGATGTGCAAGCCGATCAGTCCATTATCTTGTAGGGGAACATCTGTTGTAACTGACTTGTTTCTCTGATCTATCTATGCCTCGTGTTTAAACTAGCATCCCTCCATCTCCTGCTCGTAGGGCTGTAAACTGCAGTAAATCCAGTTATGCTGTTCTGCTCTTTTAGTTTATATACTATTATTGTTCTATTTATTATCCTTGCAATACACATACAATTCATAATCTCATAAATTAATTTTCACTTTAGGTTCCTTCTAAGAAATCAGCAACTTAGGTAGAACATGAGTCATGAAATTATTTGAAGGCTAAGCATATTAGTTTCAGTTTTATTCTCAGGTGGATTAACCCTTTTCCTGCCAGATGATTTGTCCTAAACATGAGCACCTACTGCCGAGCAGTTTTTAGACATTTTGCACTCATTAGGTTTACTTAGGGTTTTTGACAAGAAAACCTACATCAAATAGGACATGTTAAATATTGTTGTTGTTTTTTTTTCAAAATGAATAGGCTTGAACACAGAAACAAAATGTTCTGGAGATCTAATTTTTTTTTTGAGTGGAATATGTTAAAAAAGTGTTTTTTTCAAAGAAGAATTACATTTCCTGACAAAAATGTTACTATTTGTAAAATCCCAATTCTGCTGAATCCAACGATACCAGATATGCATTAGTATCCCACTTTTCCTGTCCTGGAATAGGTGTCACCAGTACAGGTAGATGGATATAGATGCAGCTGGAATAAGTGCTTTCAGTAAAGATAGCCAGATATAGCTGTAGCCAGTATAGGTAGCCAGGAATAGGTGCCCCAGTATAGGTAAAGGTGCACCAATATAGGTAGTAGGTATTGGTGCCCCTAGTATAGGTAACAGGTATAGGTGTCACTGCGGGGAGGGGGGCTAACATCACCCTCCACCCCCTCTTCATGAGCCCCCCTCCTGTGGCCCCCCTGCAGAGCTGGAGTGCAGTGGTGCTGTGTGTAATTAACTCACCTGCTTGCTTGCTACGTGCAGTGTCCTCGCCAGCAGCAGTCTCCTCTCTAGCTGCCTGATCTCTGTATGATGCATAGTAATCATGCGTCATACAGGGAAACAGGTAGTTTAGAGGAGACGGCTGCCGATGGGGACACCGCATGGAGCGACCGATCGGGTGAGTTAATTACACACTGCAACTTTGCTCCAGCTCTGCAGTGAAGCACTGGTGGAGGGCCCATGGAGAGGCAGGGGGGAATTAGTTTGGCCCTCCTCCCCATTGCTTTCTGGGGACAAAATGCCAAAAAGCGTACTATACGTAGGTACTTTGTTGGCAGTTGGAACCCTTGCCTGCCAAAATGTACCCAGTATGTGCCTGTCAAGTAAAGGATAAAAGTAAGTAAAGGGTTAAAAGCCAGTGAAACAACCAGCAGAGAAAATCAACAGACAAAGATCGGTAAGAAGTTTGTGTGTGTCTTTCAGCAATATTTAAGAACAATTGTAGGGAAGCAGGAAAAAAGGGCACCGGCTGCTAGTGGATAAGAAGAGTGCTGCAATCAGTGGTGCTCGAATACCTCCAATCATGAATTTGAGTGATCACGAATTTGACTCCGCCCACTTATGAAATTACTTGTGATCATGAGTAGAAAGGGATATCTGATTCGAGTGCGATTTTGAGTCAAATAACTGCATGTAATCACGAATCTCGATGGTTGGTATTCGTGATTAAAAACCCGCCGACTAGCAAAGCCCCCTTACATGCTAGACACACCAAATTTTCCAGATATGTTAAGAAGATTTTTTTTTTCTTTTCAAAAAAGACCTTATAGTTTTTAAAGTTTCAAAGAAAAAAAGTATCCATGTAAATGCGGTAAACACATTAACTGTCGTTTACCGCATTTAAATGTATACTCCAGAAATTCTTTCCTCTTGTTCCCACTGTTCTTCTTAACATATCTGTCAAATTGGGTTTTTTAGCATGTAAGGGGGCTTTGCTATTAACCGTTAAAGTCGGCGGGTTTTTAATCACAAATACCGACTAGTGATCAAATGCAACCATAAGTGCATTCGTGATCGAGAGCTGATCATTAATGCTGGTTACGACCTCATGATCACAAAAAATGACTCATGATCACTAGGTCGTGACGAGCACCTCTGGCCACCATAGACTCGAATGCATTTATCATTAATATGGCGCATAAAGCAGAAAATAGGGCGCCCGATAAAGATTAACAATATTAGAACAATAACATTTTTGAGATGTTATTGTTTTAGAGCTTACAACGTGATAGTTTTGTAGTACTTTCTTGTTTGTATGTACAGATTTTACTTTATCAAATAAGTACCGTATATACTCAAATACAAGTCGACCTCGTGTATAAGTCGTCTCCAATATTCAACCCTCTTAAGCTGGAATTTGTTATTGACTCATGTATAAGTCTACCCAGCAAAGTTAATGGCTGCACTTGGGGCTCAGGAGGGGTTAATGACTGCACTGCATACATTATTGCAGCCATTAACCCCTCCTGTCCCTTAAGTGCAGCCAATACCTCCTACAGGCACCCTTTTATGCAGCCCAGTATCCCCCCCCCCCCCACCTCCCTCCCTCCTGCCCCTTTCCTTGTTAATTGTTGTGGCCAGGAATTTCAGAGCTGTCTTTTCTTGGCATTTCCTTTATCAAGAAAGTGTCACTTACCACTGGGTAAATTGCTGCAAATGGGAATGTCACTATTAGTACACACATTACTCAGTGTACTCAGTGTTGCCAGTGGCTCGTGTAGAAGTCGACCCCTATACTTTTATGAAGTGAATCAGACCTACATTTCTAGACTTATACTCGAGTATATACAGTATGTTATCATTTCTATGTGTGTAAGGGTGTTTGTGCAGGGGGAGTGGTTAGGGTTAGGCACTACCTGGGGAGGTGGTTAAGGTTAGGCACCACTCGGGGGTGGTTAGGGTTAGGCACCACCAGGGGAGGGTTCTCTATAAGAGTAGGGTTAGGTTAAGCTGCGTTGTTGAATTACGTAATGATTTTTAACGTTAACACCTTTTCGTTTTCATCTCCCATCTGTTTTAAAACGGTATTTATCGTTAACCAATTTCGTTAACGATGTTTATCGTTATTGAGATTTTGTTAACCACCTGCGCCAATTTGTTATCCAGCCGGGCCCTTTTTTCCTGGCACCCTTTTTTCATGTACCTCAACTGTAGTAGTGAGAATTCAGCTCCGTGAAAACTTAGGAGTATATTGCAGTGGTCAGAGTAAGTCAGAGCAGCTGTTGTACTTCTGACAAGTTTTATTGCTGTTTTTGCCCCAAAATTTGGATACGCCTATATTTACAGCCTTCATGCTTTGACATTAGACTTTAAACTACATTTAAAATGCACCCTTCTTTTTTGCCTTGGCAGTGCTAGGATGGTAACTAGTTTCAGGAAATCTAAGACAAACTGACACTGTGACACAGTTGTTTATTTCGGCAAATGAAAAGGTAACTTTAAAAATGCAAGGCTAATCACTCAATTCTCTCTGCAGGATTTTTCTCAGTTACTTCATCCCTTGAGCTCATTAGAACATCAGTGCCATTCACAACATCACAGTATCCGTAGCAGCGATGCAAGGATTAAAATATATGGATATAAGTGAGGAGCTCCAGGCTACCTTCCATATAAAGACTCTGATAACAAAAAATGCATTGCAAATGTTTAAAGGTCTGTTTACCTGTTGGTTTAATGAAAATTAAAAAAAATCCAGTAATTGTAATTGAGGGTGTTGTACCATCAATATCACACATGTAATCCCAATTGCCCTGCGGCTGTTTGGTATAAAGGTTCTGGGAAAAGCCAATAATTCTGTGAATGAGTGCACAGTGAAATTACATCAGTGTTCTTCACTGACACATATGTTATATTGCTTCCATCCAGCGCAGAGACTTTATCCCATCATATCTGGGGTTGATTCCAGTCACTACTGCAAAAAAGTGAAATGGAAAGTTTCAAATTTTTGGAATGGGGAAGGTACTGTTAGCAATGATTGCCTCTCAGCTAATGTTAACTGCTCAAAGACCGCTCCACGCCAATGGACGTGGCCGCGGCGGCAGCCCCAGGACCGCCTAATGACAATTGGCATCAGGTCCTGGAGCCGGCTACTGAAGGAGATTGCGCGCAGGATGCTCGCGCATCTCTTTCTCGGGGGGCAGAGTTTCGCCTCGTCTTCAGTCTCCGAGCGGCTATTGCCGCTCGGGAGACTATTAGACGGTGTGATCGCCGTCTATTTACACAGTGCAGCATTCTGTAAAAAAATGAACATAAATATTGATAAAAAACAAACAAACACTGGGGGGCGATCAGACCCCACCAACAGAGAGCTCTGTTGGTGGGGGGAAAAGGGGGGAGGAATCACTTGTGTACTGTATTGTGCGGCCCTGCAGCTTGGCCTTAAAGCTGCAGTGGCCATTTTAGTAATAATTAGTCTGGTCTTTAGGGGGGTTTGCCACTGTGGTCATCAATGACTTTCTCTCCTTGTTAAAACAGAATTTCACAGTTACTTAAAATGACCTTTTACATGTGTCACATATAATGTCATGAGCTTAAAGAGGAACTCCAGTGAAAATAAATAATAATAAAGTGAAAATAAATTCATTTTTTACCATAATTATGTATAAATGATTTAGTCAGTGTTTGCTCATTGTAAAATCTTTCCTCTCCCCGATTTACATTCTGACATTTATTACATGGTGACATTTTTACTGTGGGCAGGTTATGTAGCTGCTCCTAGCTGTTTTGGCTGTTAGAGACAGCTGTAAACAGCTAATTCCTGTCTGTGAACATTGTTACATTGTGGCACTTTGCCCAGAGTACCGCGGTAATCAGAGCTTCTTGTGGGAGGGGTTTAAGCACAAAATCAGCCATACAGCGCCCCCTGATGGTCTGTTTGTGAAAATCATTACATTTCTCATGTAAAAGGGGGTATCAGCTACTGATTGGGATAAAGTTCAATTCTAGGTTGGAGTTTCTCTTTAAGATAGTACAGCTATATTTTTTCTAAAGAGAATCATTGACATGATACTTTGGTTGGTACAAATAGGTGATATTGACCCTTTCAGAAACCCATCTACAGCCTAAGGACCCATTTGTGATTTCGGCAAAACGCTCAAACACTAGCGCTTTTTAAAAGTGCTGGCGTAATGAAATCCTATGGGCCCATTCTTACTTGGGCAATTTGCGCTAATCGCTGCAAATTACTCAAAAACAGGCAAAAACGCAAACGCGTCGTCTGCACCGTTTTCAGGTGATTTCCCGGCGAGCGAGTTTCAGTGCTATAGAAGCGCTAAACGTGATCGCAGCAAAATCGCTGCTATTGGATCAATAACATGAAAAACAGATAAGTAATGATAATTCATGAAATAAGTTTAATCATTCATGGCCAGGAATTCTGCATGTGTGCAGGTGTCCCACAATGTCATTTAGTAATAACCTGCCTATTGTAAGTTGTTTGTCTAGTGCAGGCATGGGCAAACTTGGCCCTCCAGCTGTTAAGGAACTAGAAGTCCCACAATGCATTGCAGGAGTCTGACAGCCACAGTCATGACTCATAAAGGCAAATGCATTGTGGGACTTGTAGTTCCGTAACAGCTGGAGGGCCGAGTTTGCCCATGCCTGGTCTAGTGCTAGTTGAGACTGCCCTTCAGGTCCCACCAATTATCATGCAATTATCTGAAGTGTAGTACTGAGTAGCTTACCATTCATCATGCCATTATCAGAAGTGTAGAACTGAGTACCTTATTTTCCTCTTTGCATGATGAAGAACAGCAGAGTCTCAGTTATCTGGCACCAACGGGGATCTGCTGATAAGTGTGCTTTCTGGTTGCTTGAGACTGGATGTTAAAAATAGGCCCAGCTAATGTATTACTATAACCCATTCTATATACATACCATGAACTCTGGATTAAATGTTAAAATACAGTAATTGAAAGTATATCTGAATGTGGAACAGAGGCGCCAGCAGGATAAAAATTCATAAAACCTTTAAAAATGCTTGGAGGAAGTGGTGGGCTCTGTCACAGGAGCCCTAGTGGTCAGACCGCAAATTGCCTTCCAATTGGTTTCAGCACACAGACCATGCAAGCTTTGGTCGCGATCTTTTGCGCAGAAACAGACAGAAATTTGGGCAGCAGCTCGACCAGAAGGGAGCCTGTGAAGTACGGTAATTACAACTTTACACACTATTTCGGGGTATAACTGCCACCACCTCTGTTTTCTGAGACAGAGGAACTCACTAACTGGTTATTTCTCGACCTGCAAATAAAAACGGTTAACACACTCTATTCTGTCTGGCTAATAACAACAATAGTAGCGTCTCTTCAGAAGTCTGGGTTCAGTTCCGGTGTATGCTGAATAATAGGGTAGCGGAACAGTGAATGACTTTGGTAAAGTCTTTATTCACGGCAATATAAATAATTAATATATACAGAAAATTATTAAAATCAACAATTATTGAGACATGAGATAACACAGTATGAAAATAAAGGGGAGAAAAAACGGATACTTAGAGTTCATGGAGAGGTGTCCTTTTGTGGGAAAACTTGTAAAGTTCTTGGTTTCAATCAAAGTTCAGAGTTCAGACCAGGTGGATGCCAGCATATCTTCAAGCTGGCACAGATGTGATCAAGATGGAATTTCAGGGTGGAGGACACTGAGTTTGCCTCCTCTGCCATTCTTATGCCCCTGATCCAGTAGGAGGGAGTGAGGGCGGGAGCCACATACCCCCTTAGAATTTAAGATGAGTCCTCCCCTTGTCCTGGGGACCAGAAATCATATCTAACCATATATGGGCTCTATCTCACAGAACCGTACAGGTCAGGGCAGATTTACTAACATTTTCAGGTCTGTCTCGATTTACCCAGCAGCCTGATACCAAACATGAGGGGTGGGACCCCTGTGGTATCATCAGGGCACTTTCAAACTGCCTAACTGGCATCTTTACCTCAGAATGTTCTGAAACGTTCTCAGAACCAGCTCCAGACAGGGACAATCCTGCTCTGTTAGTTTGGAGGGTCTGCCAGCCTCGCAACACAGAAAATATGACACATATAGCAGTTTATGGAATATGAGATACATCTGGGATTTACAGCAGATCATCCCCAGGCAAAGGCTCTTTGAAGTTTGGGGCAGCAAGTTACGTGTCGGCTCCCCTGCTGGGAGGAGAGCCAGAATGTCTGATTTTTCCCCAACTATATTGTTTCTGTCATCGTGCTTATCAACTATATCTGATGGATGGGCCATCAGCACAGCTTGAAGCCAGGGACACTCTGCAGCAGGCTAGTGCCTTTTGGTGGAAGGAGGGAAAGAGAAAAAAAAAGAAAAAAAACTCCAGGAATGTCAGTTCTGTTCGCTGCAATGACCAGCAGATCTGACCAAGAAATCAGAGAAACCGACGGCGAATCTTCCAGATTCGCCTATGTTCCTCCCAGCTGTTCCATGACAGCTGGGAGAAAGGGAAACTCCAGGTTGCTACAGGTAGCCCCTACACAACCAATCCAGATTCTATTGATCTGAATCGCAATCGATGCAGAGAATCGAGCGCGATCGCTTTTTCTTCACGGGCGGTTCCAGGACACGTCTCTGGCCCCGCAACCGTCCGTGACAGGCTCGCCTCCCAAAAGCAGACAAGATATCCTGTTCTCATATAAATAATCACATTTATTAATATACGGTACCGTATATTAATAAATGTGATTATTTATATGAGAATAGGATATCTTGTCTGCTTTTGGGAGGCAAGCCCA
Source organism: Hyperolius riggenbachi (assembly GCF_040937935.1). NCBI lineage: Eukaryota > Metazoa > Chordata > Amphibia > Anura > Hyperoliidae > Hyperolius > Hyperolius riggenbachi. The sequence goes on from NW_027152389.1 coordinate 275,810, forward strand.
CCACTTTCTCCAAGCATTTTTAAAGGTTTTATGAATTTTTATCCTGCTGGCGCCTCTGTTCCACAATTAGATATACTGTGTCCACTCCTGGTGGAGGGGAGTGCTACCCCCCATCTTGGTTCCTTTCTACAGAGAGCGACTTCTTAGCCCTGAGTGAGGACAGGCCTAATCTCCTCACCTGCCTTTATAGTGGTTGCCTGAATGGTAACCCATGTTTGTGAGTATAATTTCTCTCACTTAACCATTTGATCAATCATCTTAACGTACTGCACCATATTGGGCTCTCGGTTTTTCTCTTGCTCCAGGTGACGTGAATGGGAGTGCGCAAGCACAGTTGGCCCTGGACCGGAGGACTTTCCAGGGCCAATTGAGGGTAAGCAGAGAGGAAGAAGAGGACGCCGTGGAAGTGATCAGACCGGAGGGGGATGGAATAAGCCCCAGGCATGTATATTTTTTTTGGGGGGGGGGAGGGGAAATTGCCTGTCTCTGGTTTCATTGTTACTAGTCATGTTTTCATTGTTACTTACTCAAATAGTTAATTGATTAGAGTGATCCTGCTACTGCAAATTTGTATACATATTGTAATGACATTCCTGGAAAATGAAAATTGTGTCTTTGAAAACCACCACCTGTTATATTGTAATATGAGCATGGAGAGTCAGTGGATTCATTGTTTCAAGATGGGTTCACACTATGCTGTGGCAGTAGGATATCCATGCTGTACTGCTCCAGGGTCCATTGTCAGGTCAGCTACCATTCCAGAGCAGAGACATTTATCAAATGGATGGTATCACAATGTACTGTTCAGGTAAAATCATGCAGGTCGAATTTTTCATCAACCGACTACACTGAAATAGGTATGTATGAACGGGCCTATAGGAAAGCATAAACAAAGTGTGAACCAGACCTCAAAGTCCTTGTAAACATTACACTGTGATTTGCTATTTTAATACTTTCACTAGCTACAACTGGTCATTAAAATGTGTACTTAATTGTAACTCTCATTCTTATCATGATACTTGTACTTATTCGCATTTGTCAAGAATGAGGCAGTGATGTTTATAGTCTAATCTCCTGCCAAGGTCAAGCCTATTTTTAACACTCTCTTTAAATCTTCACATCATGAATACTATTTTTTATCAAACGGATTATAATATACTCATGCACATTGGGCAAATGTATAGAAATAATCAATTAAAAGGGTTAAAGTGGTATAATAAGTGTTTTTCATCTATAAGTAGTGTTGACCCGAAATTTGCATAATTTAGCGTTTTTGTAATTTTGTGACATTTGTAATTGCCACACAAACAGTAATTTGGAATTCCATAAGTGTAATTTAGATTGCGTAATTTTGCATTCCACCGCAAATTCCCGTTTAACGCGAAATTTCACAATTTCGTGTTTTCTATAGAGATACAGTTATTTTAATTACAGAAATGGACGTAATTTTGTTTCTAATAGTAATTATGCAAATTTAAGTACTTACTAAACTCAGGAAAGTCACTCATTTGATTGCAATTACTGATAATGCAATAACTTAAAATGTTTTAGGAGGCTCTACCTGCAGCTACTTCTAAGACAGGTGCTCTTTGTCAAGGTGCACTTAGCTGTCATGCTGAGACACTTTGTTTTGGGCCTTGCAATATCTGATAATGCAACAGTCTCTGCACGTACCGTCGCTTTAAATGGAGGATCTATCTACTGAGCGCGCCCAAGCTGGGCTGCAGCTCTCTCAAGCTGCTCCACATCTTGTCTCAGAAATTTGACTATTTAAATACATTTGGGCATGGACAGGACCAAAAATACAGAGGAATCCTATGCATCACCTCTCTGGCAACAACTACAGCTCATCAGAAATTATGGATCACTTTGGATGGCTGAGATTTAAACTGGCTTAAAATTGGACTTGGACTGAAAATGCCTAGCCTGCTAGGAGCTGACCTCAAACTTTGAAATTCTTCAACTTTCTTCAACCCTCAGCTCCTGATCCTTCTGTAAGTAACGGAAATGGCAAAAAACACCGTGTGAGCTTTCTATGTTATGACTATCCTATTTCTACATTTATTCCAAACTTTTTTAAATTGAAACAAGGAACTGTCTTAATTTGTTTTAATCCGGAGCATTTCCTTTTTTTCTGAGAAGTACAGCTTGCAAAAGACTCCTTCCCTTTGATCTCAGCAGGGTGTCTATCAGCTGTCCAAATGCCACCATTAAAATACTCAGCTGAGATGCTTATCTATATTGCAACCTCTGTTCCCAAGAAACTCTTAAGGCAGCCATACACTGGTCGATGTGCCATCAGATCGACCAGCTGACAGATCCCTATCTGATCGAATCTGATCAGAGAGGGATCGTATGGCTGCCTTTCCTGCAAACAGATTGTGAATCGATTTCAGCCTGAAACCGATCACAATCTGTTGTGGTGGTGCTGCCGCCGCTCCCCCCGCCGGTATACATTACCTGAGGCTGGCTCCCGGGTGTGATGTCCCCGTCATGTGGCACCTCCGGCTCCGGCATCCGCATAGAACTTAAGCTATCACACCAGTGACAGCGGAAGTTCAAATAGAGCGCCCTCTAGTTGTACTTCCGCTGTCACTGGCATGACAGCGGAAGTTATGCGAGGATGCCGGAGGCGCCATGACGGGAGCAGTGACGGACGGGATGCCCGGGAGCCAGCCTCAGGTAATGTATACCTGATCGGATCGGCCGCCGCTAGCGACGCGCTCCCTACCCGCGGGCGATCGAGGGTAATTTCCCGCACGGCGCGATCGACGGACCGATCCGATTTCGGGAGGAAATCGGATCGGCGGGTGCGTGTTGCGCGAACGATTGGCAGCAGATTCGATCCCAGTGATCGAATCTGCTGTCGAAACTGCCGCAAATCGGGCCAGTGTATGGCCACCTTTACAAATAGATTCTGCTTTGATTACCCCTCTAAAATCCTTTGGGATTCTCAAGAAAACAAGGCGGGGGAAGAGGGGAGGAGGTGCAGGCACCCATAAATCAAAGCCAAAGCAATCATCACATATCTATAAATCAGCTGTATCAGTAAAGGACCCAGATAACAGAGACAGCTGCCACACTCCTGATTACAACCCCCAGCCAGGAGCTAGGAACACAGACCTCAAAGTTAAGGGAAACAACATTAAAGCAGTACTCTGCAATGCCAGGTCCATAAACAACAAAACAGCAGTTATTCATGATCTAATAGAGGCTTCAGATCTAGCTTTAATTACAGAGACATGGTTGGATCAGAACTCAGGACCCACTCTCGCAGCTGTGGTACCAGACAATTACTCAGTTTTACACTGTGAAAGGCAAAACCGCAAGGGCGGAGGATTAGCTCTGTGCTTCAAATCCAGTTTGAATATTAAACCCCTTGCTGTAGCCCCCACCCACTCTTTTGAATGTCTAGCAGCCCAGCTCTCAGCTGGAAAAAAAATAAACATACTGCTTGTCTACCGACTCCCTGACGCTGGCTCAGCTTTTCTCAAGGAAATAGCAGAACTTGTATCTTGCATAACACTGAAACACCCTAGGTGGATAATTCTTGGAGACTTTAACGCACGGATCGATACACACTCTTCCCAATTTGGAACTAAGCTACTTCTCTCCATGAATGAACTGGGCTTCTCTCAAGCCGTCAACCTCCCTACCCACAAAAAAGGACACACTTTGGACCTCATTTTCCATTCAGAACTCCTAATATCCAATGTGGAAATTGATCCAGTAGTTTGGTCAGACCACCACACTGTCCACTTCTCCTTTACAGCACCGGCTACAAAACACCAAGTGAAAGAACTAATAAAATATCGTTCCTTGAAAGGTTTGACACCCCAACACCTTCAGAACAGCCTCAATCTAGGTGGACTGACAGATCACAACTTAGGCCTTGAATCCATGGTCCTTAAATATAACCACGATGTCTCAGCCGCTTTTGACGCCATAGCTCCCTTAAAGATTAAACGTTCCACACCATTACATCACGCTCGCTGGTTTGACAACTCTATAAAGGAACTAAAGAAACAGGGACGCAGACTGGAACGAAGGTGGCGCAAACATCAGTCTCCTGATGACAAACTTTCCCTAATTGCTCACCTGAAAAAATATCAAACGATGATTAACAAAAAGAAGTCCTTATTCCTGTCTCACGAAATTGCAAATGCAGCCAACAGACCTGCCCAACTCTTCCGCACGGTTGACAGTATCTGCAATCCATCTTGCAGGAAATCCAGCATCAGACCTTCACAGGAACTGTGCGAGAAATTTGCCCACTTCTTCTCAGACAAAGTCTCCTCCATACAATCTGCCATTCAATTCACAGCCCCAGAAACACATGCAGAGCCATATAACAGGTGCAAAAATAGCCTACCACCATGGTCTGATTTTAAGGTAATCACTGAAAAAGACATCTTGGATATCCTCTCAAACCTTCGCCAGACTACCTGCGATCTGGACCCTGGCCACACTAAGTTCATGTTGAAATGCCCTGAACTATTTACACCGGCATTCCACAAAATAGTCAACGGCTCCTTACAAGAAGGGTGGTTTCCCTCTACTCTGAAAGAAGCAATCGTCAGGCCTCTACTCAAGAAACCATCCTTAGACCCAGATGCTCTAAACAGCTACAGACCTGTCTCAAACCTCCCCTTTCTGGGAAAAGTTATTGAAAAGGCTGTCCTCCAACTTGAAGCCAGGCTCTCCAGAAACAACATCCTCGACCCTCTTCAATCTGGTTTCAGGAAATATCACAGCTGTGAAACAGCCCTCACCCAGATTTGCAATGATCTGCTCATTGCAAGAGACAAGGGTTAATGTTCCATCCTGATTTTGCTCGACCTCTCAGCGGCTTTTGACACAGTCGATCATGAAATCTTACTCAACAGGCTACAAGAGTACTGTGGCATAGATGGCATTGTTCTCCGGTGGTTCAACTCCTTCCTGGCTGGCAGAACACAAAGGGTAGCCTTAGGGCCCTTCCTCTCCAACCCTGTACCACTAAAATACGGTGTACCTCAGGGCGCAATATTATCCCCTTTACTGTTCACCATATACATGCTGCCACTTGGAGAAATCATACAAAAACATGGCCTGACATATCATTGCTATGCTGATGACACCCAGCTATATTTGTCATTCAAACCTGATGTCACAGACCCTACTCCACAAATAAACGCATGCTTAGCTGAGCTTCAGGAGTGGATGAATAATAATTGGCTAAAACTTAATGCTGACAAAACTGAGGTTCTTGTTATCGAGGGCCAGGGCTCAACAGCAAAGCAGCTCCAGTCTCAACCAACACCGCTAAGGATAGGGAGCTCAGACCTGAACAACTCAGACTGTGTGCGCAGCCTGGGAGTACTTATTGATGGGAAATTAAGCTTCAGGAATCAAATCTCAGCTGTTGTGAAACATTCCTTCTTTCACCTAAGGAATATTGCAAGGATTAAACACCTAATTCCTTCAGAGGATCTTCCAACCCTAGTTCATGCCTTCGTCACATCAAGGTTAGACTACTGCAATGTCCTCTACACAGGCCTGCATAAGAAAGACTTACGCCGCCTGCAATTAGTACAGAATGCCGCCGCAAGGCTGTTAACGAGCCAACCCCGCCATTGCCACATAACACCAACCCTGAGCTCACTCCACTGGCTACCGATAAAATGGAGAATTCTGTTTAAGATTGGCTTAATGACATTCAAATCCTTGCACAATCTGGGCCCTGGATACCTGAAGGACTTGTTGCAACTACATCACACCCCCCACAATCTTAGATCAAAAGGACGTAACACCTTGGTCACCCCCAGAGTCCACCTCAAAACCTTTGGAGACAGAGCCTTTTGTCATGCTGCCCCTACACTTTGGAACTCCCTGCCACACCCAATCAGGACAGCCCCATCCCTGGAAGCATTTAAGTCTAAACTGAAAACCTACCTTTTTTAGTCTGGCATTCATGAACATCTGACTATCTCCTCTGTAACACAACCCAGCCTGAAACCCTGTATTAATCTGAGACACAGCCAGGGGCGTAGCAATAGGGGGTGCAGAGGTAGCGACCGCATCGGGGCCCTTGGGCCAGAGGGGCCCCATAGGGCTCTCCCACAATTACAGTATTGGCTCTCTATTGGTCCTGTGCTCATAATAATCACTTCTATAGATACTTTGAATAGTGGTAATCATTAACAAGCTGTTCCCCATCCCCTTCTTGCACCTCTGACACTGTAGTTTTCATTGGCGGGTTTTGGTGCGCCGTATCACTTGTTATGTATAGAGTGCTTTGGGGGCCCGATATAAAACTTGCATCGGGGCCCACAGCTCCTTAGCTACGCCACTGGACACAGCTATGCGCTTTGAGTCCTATGGGAGAAAAGCGCTTTACAAATGTTATTGTATTGTATTGTATTGTATTATCTAGACTGGATTACAATTTCGAAAACGGACACATTTCCGCATTAAACACGAAATTCTGTTTTGTTTAACGATCGAAATTACAAAAAATGATCGGAATTACGTAAATAACATGAAAGTAAGAATTTCTGACTATGGACATACTTTCACAAATCATGCAAAATTGGGCTTAATTGTAATTGGGTCATTACTCTCATCACTAAATATAAGTAAATGGATAGTAAAATGTTCTGACCCTGTCAACAACAGTTTCTACACCTTTTCCCACAGTACACACACACACACACACACGCACGCACGCACGCATGCACGCACGCGCACACACACACACACACACACACACACCCCACCACCACCACCACCACCACCACCACCACCACCACCACCACCACCACCACCACCTCCACCACCACCATGATTTGTCCTACCTTATCTATTTTCACCTAAGCATCTGACATGCAAAAAAGTAAGTCATTTAAGAACAACTACATAATTGTGTGATACTTGTTCATTATTCGTATTTGTCAGGGATGAGGCGGTACAATTTTTTGACCTGGTCAGAACAATTAGACAACAAGCATCATTGGTTCTACACCTTTTCTTCCAGCTCCCCCTCCTCACAGAGGTTAGTTTCCTAAGATGTGTTTAAATGCCCAATTACTGTCTCTCACAGGGATAGGGACTCAATCCCTTGGGCAACAGTTCTGACTGTCTCCCATAGGGATAGGCACTGAATCCTGCAGGCAACAGTTCAGGCCAGAGCCAGTGTTGTACAGACACATTGCTAACTTATCTGTTCTGTTGCTATGGAGGAGTACTGTAGAAGGAATGACTGCTTGTTGGATGATGGATGGTGGAGCAGCTTTTGGCAGGTGGGATAAGGAGGAGAAAATTCTGAGTGAGTGAAAAGCCTGACGCTGCCTGCCTTTTATAAGGGGGGTGGGGCTCCAGGAGGGAGTGTAGCCTAATTGGCTACAATGTGCCTGCTGACTGTGATGTGAGGGTCAAAGTTGACCCTCATGATGCACTATGGGGGCGAACCGAACTTCCGGAAAAGTTTGCAGTTCTCCGCGATCGCGAACCTTGGAAGTTCGCCGGGAACCATTCGGGCCATCTCTACTCCTCTGCTGAATAGACATGTTGACATAGACATGTTGTGGGGTGCTTTTTTAGCAATAACAATCAGCAAGGAGCAAGCTAAGAAGCCTGCAAGAGCCTAACTAAGCTTTCCCTATGAGAGTCTGCAGCAGCTGTCCCTGCACTAATTACTGCAGGCACACGAGTGAGTGAAAAGCCTGACTCTGCCTGATTTTTATAAGGGGAGGTGCAGCTCCAGGAGGGAGTGTAGCCTGATTGGCTACAATGTGCCTGCTGACTGTGATGGAGAGGGTCAAAGTTGACTCTCATGATGCACTATGGGGGCGAACCAAACTTTGGGAAAAGTTTGCGGTTCTCCGCGATCGCGAACCTAGAAGTTCGCTGGGAACCGTTCGCCGGTGAACCATTCGGGACATCTCTACTCATCATGTCACTTCAGATATGCCTTAAGTGATGCCAATAAAAGTTTTCTGTAATTGTAAACATCAAATTGATCAATCAATCCAGAGAAAAACAGTCCACAGACACCCACATTTGTAAATTAACACAATAGCACATGAAGCTATGATACAGAATCAGTGGGGAGCTGAGGGAGCGGAGGAGTTGCATCCTAAGTTGTCACTCCCTGTGTGCTTCTACACTGAATACACTCCCTAGATGTAGTTTAGTCTTTTTGGAAAGCTGGGTACAGGGAATGCCACTACTATTTCTGCTTGAAAAGGATTATAAGGAATGTATTCATTTTGGTAAACAAGCACTATTTCCCTTTTTCACAGTAGTAAATAATTTTTATTACCTGTATTTATGTTTTAACAAAGTGCATGTTCCTGTCCTGATTGGTTTGTTGGGTGAAGAATAAAAACACAATTATTTTTCTAGCTAGACAGAGAGGATTGAAGAGAGCAACCTAGTTATGGCTTATTACTGGCAACCGGAGGTGAGCTTAATGAATAATCATCTTCCAGTGTGGTGGGAGAGCTATTTCTAGAAAGGATGTCAGTAAATGGAAAATCTCTATTCAGTACAGATAGTCAGAAATAACAGTCTGATAAAAGGAAAACGTAGGCGTCTGTATGCGTTTGTATCTACAAATGTACATGCTCACCAGACGTTACATTGCCATGTAAACATAAATCCCCAAACTAAAAAGATCTACGGTACAAGGATTAGTTGGCATCAGCCTTCTTTTCTTATAGATTATACGGTCAATCAGATAACATCTGCATATTATAAAATTTCAGTATTTAAAGAACATTTACAGTAAGTTATCATATATACTCAATCATAAACCAAGATATTTTGGCAAAATATGGCCTCATATCACATCTCAGTGATTTTCAGATCAATGAAGAGTTGGCACAATTGGATGTTCCCTCTTATCTGATATGCAGCCACTGGCGTCTACAGTGTTGCTCAACTCATAGTGGAGAGCCTTCATCCATCCTTCTCTTGCTCCCTGCTGGTTCCTGTAGGGAGCTGCTCATTTCCATAATTTCCCCCAATCAGTAGAGTATATGGATAATTCAGGAAAGGTTACTATAGTTGCCACTCTTGTGTTTCACTCTCCAAATTCCTCTCTTTTTCTGTCTTTTCCAGCACAACTTTCCCCTCTTCCATGTCCCATTGTGCTCTAGGTCCCCATTCTGCAGTCAAAGCCTTCAACTTCGCTCTTTTCCTGATCTGCATTGGTAATAAAAAGTTTTACACCAGTAATGAAAGCCAGGATGAGAGCTACATTGGAGTTTCCAGCTGCTGTGAAGTAGGCATGGACGCATTGGAATTTAGCAATTTTGAGTTGAAAGGCAGAATTCAGAATTCCGTGTCAATTCCATGTGTATTCCGAACATTGCATGCACTTTTTTGGCAAAAAATTCTAACCTACTGTGAAATTTCCACAAATTCGCACTAACAATAAGTAATCAGTAGGGATGGCTGAACACATTCACCAGCAAATGGTTTCCAGCAAACTCGCGTGCTCGCAAGTAGTGTCAATGATACGGGCCATTCTCACCTGCCTACACTTTCCCAAAGTGCCATTTTTTTGACCCTTCGCCCTGAAGGTCATTTGGGACAGGACAGCCAATAAGACATGATCACCACCGATGCCACTACCCCCCCCCCCCCCCCCATACAAGACACCATCCCAAAGGCCATTTTCATTCTGCATTAGTCAGTGTAGAGAGAGGTGGTGCTGCTACAGATGGAGTGACAGTGAGAGATAGGTTGTTTTGTGTTATTGTGCTGTGTAGCTGCTTCCTAGGTGCTCTGCTACTTAATCACAAAAGACTTTTTGAGGACTGACAGTGACATTGACATTGACCCTGCTGTACTTATTTGTTTTTTGTTTTTTTTTTCTTTTTTGCTGTGGGGTGTGTTGTAGCAATACAACACCCCCATATACAGTGTAGTGTGCGGTTTAGTTACTGTTATAGCCCACCGTCACTGCACAAAAGGGATTTAGTGTCTGCTATTGGGGACATGATGTGTGCTTCCCCCACACAGCGTCACAGCAACACCTGTGTGACTGACCGTACTGTGTTATATCAGTGATATCAGTGTGTAAAGAAAAAAGTATCACAGACATTTTATGACCATACTCCTTTTCAGGTCACTGCCTGCTGTGTGATCAACGTATACTGTTACCGTGTCACACCAACATCTGAGTGACCATACTGTTTGTGGGCCTCGTAGAAGAAGGAAAAGGGTAGGAAGCAGGACGTGGTCACAGGGGACAGGAGGCAAACAGCAGAGTGTTCCCTTGACTGGGGTCAGCCAGACACCCATCTTGAACACTTCTAGCAGTGCTAGACCGGCTTAACAAGGCTAATTAGTATGGAATTATTTTGTGTTGTGTGTTCAAAAGCCATCTGCAACCTGTGTCACAAGCAGATTAGTTGTAGGAAGACCAGCACCCACGTAGAAGGCACCTGGAGTTCCATCACAAAGAACTTTGGCAGGATTCCCTAAAGAAAGCTGTCAAAGCACAACCCAGCTTCCTTTTGACCCACCTTTCGCCTCCTCACATCCTCCTCTCCCTAGTTCCCAGTTGTCCTCCACTCCACCTTCCAGCCTGCCTGATTCATGGTCTTTGCCACAGAGTCAGCGTTCCATCCATCCGATGTCTGAAGGGAAAGAAGACTCTATCTTGCCAGAACTGCTAGCCCAACAGCTTTTACCATAATAGCTAATCTGAGGCCTTTAAAAAAATGTTTCGGCTTTGTAGGAAGAAGATGCTTTTCACAGACAGGCATCCTGGACCGCCGGTACTGGCAAGTGCAGTGGCAGGTCAACCGATCTCTGGCACACAGTGTTTAGGCTAAGGTCCATCTGACCATACACAACTGCTCTTCAAAACATGGGCAGGGAAATTACATAATCTTCACTGCCCTCTAGGTAAATATGGTGGAGATGGAGAAGAAAGAAGGACTATGTGGCTGTGCCACCACCACATCGTGTATGCAGGCCAGCTACTTCAATTTCTCCTACTCCTTATCCTTCCTCTGCAGTCTCTTCCTTCACCCTCCTACAACCAGTCGGGGCCTGCAAAGCCCCCCTCCACCCCCCCCCCCCCCCCCCCCCCAGGCCCTACAACCAGTCGGTGTGGGGGAAGTCACCCTCACTCTCCTTCTGGGAACTGGAGGTGAGGATGAGCCTTTTGTCCATGGATTGGGCAAGTGCTATGGAGTAAAGGGGGAGGTTTCACCTCCCCTCTTTTCCAGAGCCCTCCCATACCATGGACCATGCAGTCTGTTATTGCTTAAGCTAATTCTGACTATACTAGCCTGCATGGGTGACAAGGGGTTAAAGAGCCTGGGAGGGGGACTCCACACTGTCCATTTTTCTAAATGTATGTATACATAGCTCTGAAAA